>NC_081788.1:19381968-19596968 GCF_963082965.1 Carassius carassius | reverse complement strand
TAGACAATTTTGTAAAAAGTTAAAAGAAATTGACATGCATTCATTTTCATTTTTGACCTATAAGGAGGACGGTTAAGAAATCAACAATCAACAATGATCTCTACAGTCTCCATCCCTTACAGATGTATCTGAGAAAAATTGTGTGCGTGTGTGTGTGAGACAGCCTTTGATGTTGTTTCTAAGCATTCTGCTCTGAGTTACGGGTGAAATCCACAGGCTCTTTTCAAACCATCTCCTGCCTCAGCTAACAGAAGATTAATCTTGATCCACACCAAATTCCCAGAGTGTGATTCATTTCAGTGTGGGCACATGCTGATGAAGAATATCACATGCACCACGCTGTGTTTACTAATGTCTGAATAACTGTGAGTATCAGCTCTCTCCATCTCTGACCTGAATAAACAGCACCATCCCACCCCTACACTAGTTTAATCTTTCCAAAATGTTTCGTTTGGAAGTGTTAAGATGAAGAGGACTTGCCAAATACGAGGACCAACTCCTGGGGTGTAAAAGTCACTTCTTGTGTTTGTCTCTGACAGCCGGATGAGTTGCATCTCAGAGCTGCCATAGATTTGATGGGTGTGGATGATAGCTCATTGCCTGTGTAGCATGCTGAAATGTGTCTGCTTGAAACTGTCGCCACGATAAACCATGCACAACGGCACGCTACAGTCACAGGCCGATGTTAGCAATGTCTGCATGCACGCACCACCAGAGATTTATCCGTGTTTTGCAGGCTTCACCTCGACCAAATATTAATGAATTAATATTAATATTAATTAATTCATGCATTATCGCCAGCTCATAAAAAAGTAATATTCTCTCATGAGATCAGGTTTCTTCCTCTCTAGGTGGTTCCTAGCATGAAAAAATTTAGCGACCCTTTATTTCGACAGTCAGTTGACATGTACTGTAGTTGCATATATATATATATATATATATATATATATATATATATATATATATATTTAAAAAATCATGGTTTCCACATAAGTATTAAGCAGCACATCTAACATTAATAACATCAAAGCAACCAGCAGGATAATTTCTGAAGGATCATGTGACACTGAAGACTGGACTAAAGGCTGCTGAAAAGCTTTGAGATCACAGGAATAAATACAATTTTAAATATATTAAAATAGAAAACAGTTAAACAGTTATTTAAGATAGTAACAATATTTCTCAATATTACTGTTTTTATTGTATGTTTATATCAAATATATATATATATTTTTACATTTTCCCCATGTCATCTTTTGAGCAGAAGGAGATACACGTTTTGTGTTTTGTTGAGTTCTGTAAAAAATTGAGGGCACAGCAGTTTTCTGGCCAAAATGGATCAGCTCCAGACAACCGGATGTATAATTCACAAAAACACCCTCTCACACACACACACATACACACAAATTTTTCCCATAACTCTCTCACTGACATTTTTAGAGTTCCGCAAGGAAATGAATGTCAACTAATGATTAAAACTTTAAACAACCATTAAAGACCTAATGGAATAACTTCTGAGCGTGTTTTTATATATTTTGCACACACCTCCATAATATATAAAAGGTATGTATGTATAAGGCTGTGTGATTTGCAGTAAATCAAACTTTGCTATACAAGGCTCAATCTAGTTCCACTGAATTGGCCAATGTATTGTGTCAGACATGCACTTTTTCAAAAAAAGAAAATATATATAAAAAAAACGTCTTCATATTGCATCATAGAGCAGTCCGATCAGATCAGGCGCTGTTATTGCTATATTTCAGAATCCATCATCCCTCCGATGGGATAGAGATAGAAGGACAGATTGGTTCGCTGGAGGGCACCTTTCCTCATACATCAAGCAAAACAATACACACCTGCTCCATCACCATGGCAACACCACATTGAGAATGCCATTTTGGTGCACCTGTCTAACTTCACCTAAAATACCAGCGAGTCACTGCACTCTGCTCTGCCAACCTGCGTGTATGTATCATCAAAGGAACAGTTCATCCAAAAATTAAAATGGTCATCATTTAATCAGCCTCATATCATTTCAAATCTGCAAGGATTCCTAGCTTTCGTAGAAAATCTGAAGAATTGAATTTATCATTCTACTCCATGCAATTACAGGGAAGGGAGACTGAGGCTTTCAAGCTTTAGAAAGGATATGAAATGGTCCACAAAACTTGTGTGAGGAATGTAGTATAATGTGAAAGTAAGTAAATAATGTGATCTATTCCTTTAAATTGCAGTTATTGACACAAACTTTGAATTGATCGTCCTGGTCCACAAGATTGCTAGAGACACTGCGTCAGAATGATATCAATTATCTTGAACATCTTATCTTGCAGCTGATGAGTTTGCTCATTCAATATATATATACGTGTGTGTGTGTGTGTGTGTGTGTATTCTTAGTTTATTTGTTTGTTGGTTGGAGTGTCTATTTATACTAACAAAAAAAAGCCCTTCTTGTTAGTTGATACGGACAAGTAGGATCTCAATAAGGCAGCATCATCAATAATTGCATAATGTTTAATAATCTATTATGGTACATAAAGGGTACAAATACTGTATCTGCTTTTATTTTCACTCAACATTGAATACTATCTACACTTGCAAATAGCATCTGACTACTTATTACACTTAGTGCAAAGAAAGTACTTTTTAATATATATTTACAGTTGTACAATGTGTTACAATGTAAATACCATCGCTGGCTAAATTCACTTAGTGTAATTGGCATCTAAAACCATTTATTTTAAATCATATAAATAGGTCTTTATGCTATAAAATAAATCAATCCCTTTATATTTTAGCAAACAGTCTGTCATAAATGGGGGTTTGTGACATCAAAATGTACAAAAATCCCTGCTAGACCACCTACTGATGGGTCTGAAGTGGAACAAATGAGCTACCATATTCCAAAAAGAAAATAGATAGATTTGGCCCTTTCATCAAGCTGTTCAGGTTGTAATAAGCCGAAATGCTCCATACTTCAGCTCTGGCAGGACAGCAACAAAAAGAGTGAGACAGCGATAGGCATTCAAAAATCACGCACGCACGCACACACACACACACACACACACACACACACACACACACACACACACACACAAGCACACACACACACACACACACACACACACACACACACACACACACACACACACACACACACACACACACACACACACAGACACACACACACACACACACACACACACACACACATACACACACACACACACACACCTGACTCCATGTTGTGCTTACACAGACTCAGCAAAAAAAGAACAGCTAGTGATACAACACAGATCCAATAAAGAACCTATTGAAAAATCCTGTTGAATATCTCCTTCAGTGGCTCATAAATTTGTTTTACAAATGCAATTTTCTTTCCCATGCTGATGAAACATGCATTCTTTCCTCTGTATAACATCTGGCCGGCGACAATATCAAACTTACAAATCAACAATCACAAAGCCATCGATTTCAGCCCGCCACAAAAGGACATGCATTATATTATGTCTGCAGGTGTGAGCATATGATAACAGCATGTTTTGTTTGATACTTAATCTTTTCAGATTGCTCCCTCACAACTGCTAAAACACAACGCATGTGATTTGTGAAAGACGCTATAGGGTTTGGCCTATGTGGCGGCGTGCAGTGAATGCAATGTCACGTTAATAGGCCCGAATGGATGGATATTCAACACTGGATGAAAATCATAAACGACGGTGAGTGATCACAGAGAGCTGTATGTGTCCCCAGGGCAGCGTAATACATTTAAAGCATCAAAGGCGATACAGATGAAGATTCATCATGCGTTCTCTGACCAGCTTTTATTACACTGTGGGCACAGCCTGTGAGGAGGAGGGCAAGAGCTCATTTGAATATCCCCTCAGCAAGGGTATGTAATAATGCTACATGGAGATGGAAAGCAGAGCTTTGACTTTTTGTTTTAATTGTCTAACTTGTATCATAACAACTGTAATGTGACCTTTCTGCGATATCAAATTCCTCCATTCCTGAGCCCGACTAGCTGGGGGGAAAAATTCATACTGTGACACTGAGTCAAATAAGTTTTAATGGTACTTCTATGGAAGTTGTGTTGCTACAGATTGCCTTGTTTATTTCATTAAAACGGACAAATATTCAAACAAGCAGATGTGGATTTCAATCCAAAAACAGTTCACATTTCCCACCACTCTTTCACTCAGAGCCCTGATTATTCATCTTTTAAACATAGTGTCTCTCTTTTCTTGCTTTGCAT
The DNA here is from genome assembly GCF_963082965.1 of Carassius carassius. Classification (NCBI taxonomy): domain Eukaryota; kingdom Metazoa; phylum Chordata; class Actinopteri; order Cypriniformes; family Cyprinidae; genus Carassius; species Carassius carassius. The sequence continues at coordinate 19,592,713 of NC_081788.1, read as the reverse complement.
CAATGTACAATAGATTGTGAAAAGTGGAGCATGTTTTGAGCAGCTGTGCTGAGCCTTGGCTGCATCTCAGCTGAGGTTTTCCTAATTACCTCCCAAAGGAATGAGAGAAGAGAGCGAAAGAGAGAGATGGGGGTAGTAGTACAGGACAAGTGAGAAAGAGGCTTATAGTGTATGCTCTCTATTTCTCACCTGATCAGAATTGGTAGGTCGCCACACAAAAATGGGCTGCAGGTCTGTTCTGTTGGGGCAAATGCAAATGATAAACTGCAGCTAGCCATATAATCATGCAGAGTCAGGAGAGCAAAACTAATTAAATTTCTCTGTGCATTTTATCATACTGGCGATGTAAAATCTGGGTCTTGAAGCAAAAACACTGCTCTCGATAGCACTCTTCCGTAAAGTGCTCTTAAAAAATGCATGGACACATTGCTTTTACAGAAGCCGGGAACCTAATGCATGATAGTGTGAACCAAAGATCAGCCTTTCAACAATACCAGGGCCTGTTAGCTCTTAATAGTGACGGCTTTGAGAAGACAGACACTGAAACAACATTAGTTACTATACTGTATGTTCCAGTCACATAACATGTTCTAGTTTCTGGATACCTCAGTTTTAAGACATGATTATAGAGTCGCACAAACAGAAATGTGCAAAGTTGCACTAGTATGCATGAGTACTTTATGTGTATTTAAAGCCATTCTAATGGCATCCCTTCAAGACCACAACTCCACCCTTCATTTTTATTTTTTTCCCTTTTATGTAAACTTGATTTGCTGGATACTGGATTTATTTTTAATTAATTCATTTAATTAATTAATTAATTAATTCCACTTTTTCAGTGGAAGACACACAGCAGAAGAAGTAACATGGGGAAAAAACATACAGAAAATGTTACACATATAATATATTGTGTATAACTAAAAATTAAAAAGTGGACAACGTGTCTAAAAACAATATGCAGAGAACGTTGCTGCCCTAGGCCTTCACCTCTGCCAGTCATGATCTGCCACTGAGCACAATGAATGATAATGTCATATTTTATATTGCAGACTTATATCAATTAGATTTTTATAAGCCACTTGGCAAGCATTTACAAAAAATAAAATCACAATTACAATAAATAATTATATAAAGTCACAATTTATTCACAACTGTGTAACACAAAAGGTTTCATAGCATGATTATCTTTCTCATGATTATCTAACTCCTCATTGTTTTCCATATTTTTTACTCCTGTCATTATCTTTTTTTTCTTTTTCTGAGCAACCTCCAAGTGGTTGGTGCCCTAGGGCTGTGTAGCAGCATAATCAATCCTTGCAAGGACCTAAATCTGCCATATTTGGTAATACACAATAACGTTTAGATTATCTGTATCGGATACATGCTTCTGACCTATAAGTACCATCAATGATTATGCCATTGAATTATGCACGAATTATGCATTATGAAATTATATATTCTGACAAATCTGAACCCCAAATTATCTCTGAAAAAAAGCACAACAGTCACTGTTTCCTTCTGCATAACCTGCTGTTCACCAGAACCCGTTCATCTATCAACAGAATGCACAATGTTGGAAAAGGTAATGATAATTATGATGGTAATGATAATGACAATTATAATGTCAATGATAATAATAATGTCAATGACGGTATGAGCAATTTTGATGATGATGACCAAAACAGAAGTGGAGCTTCTGACATAAGGGCACAAGAAAGTGAATGATACAGAAGACCAATGCCCTGACAGGAGCCATTGTTGATGACACGTGGCCTCTCACATGTGATTGCATTTATGAGTCTGAACTGTATGACAAGCATGTGCGCACTGTTATGGAAAATCTTTTGGCATTCATTAACATGTTTAATCGTGTTTAACCATGCATGCAGGCACTCTGCATCCCTCCTCTCTCACACACACCAGGAGTTTTCCACACTCCTGTCACAGCAGAGTTCAGCACACAAAGAGTGCAAGCATATGCGATTCAGTTTTTTCAGGGTTTTTTTTTACTCTGCACACAATAACACTACCAATAACACCATAAATGTGAGAAATATCACTTTTTAATGTGATAATCCCATGTGTTTGGTGCAAATGCTCTTCCTCAAATTGAATTCAATAAAACATACGCTTCAATATTTTACTTTTTTGGCAATTTTGCCTTATTTGCTTGATCTAAAAAAAAATGTAAACTGAAAAAAAAGAAAAGAAATCTGAGCAAGGTCCTGGGGTAACACTATAGCTTTAGTAATTTGACATATGAAAATTCATTTATTTCATGTATTAGGCTTTACCTCAATGCCATATTATTTATGAAAAGTGCTGGGAGCCAACATTAGTAAATGCATGGTGACAGTAGAGGTTACCTTGAACGGGCAGGCAGACCTGGTGGCTGTATGTCTTCATTTAACCAAGTATCTGCAGATGCCAAGGAAAAAAAATGAAACATAAAGTGAGAGAGGAAGAGTGAGAGAATAGTTATTCTCTGTGTCCAGCCCGTAGAGAAAAAGAGGAGCTAATGATCTTGGCCTTTGTGATTGTTGCCCCATTCTCAGAATAGTGTGTGTGAAATGTGTGCATGTGTGTGTCTTGAGTGTGTTTGCGTTCGTATATAGCATGGGGTGGTCCTTTGAACCCAGATGTTTCATTACTAGTGAGATTACGCTCAGGTTGAGCGGTTGTGATGAATGGACCCTACAACTCTCTATATAGCACAACAGAAGCAAAGTGGGCCAGTCAGTCATCAAATTGTGTGCACAAAGAATCTTTACTTCAAGACCTGAATGGAAAATAAATTAAATGGAAAAGATATGTTTGTTTCATTCATTCAGGGCAAAAATATCCTTGCAATGTTAAGAACAGCTGCGCACAATACCAAATGTGATGTGCTGTGTTTTCAGGGGATAAAGCAACACAGCAATGCAGGACAACTGCCTGACCTGATGCTTATTCTACATAAAAATGGCAAATGTGCATTATCTTTTTGAGAACAAGCAAATAAGCCAAAATTGCCAAAAAAGTGCATATTTTTCTATGAACTTTTTTACTGTCCATTGCACTAGTGTAAATGATGTTCATATGTTCATAGTTTCTGCTTATAGTGTACATACACTTATTACATAATCCATCTGTATAGTATGTTCATAGTACACCTATCTGTATATCATGCTAATAGTATTTAAAAATCTGTAAATGATGTTCATAGTATTGCTTTATCTGTATAGTTATTGTAGATTTGTAACATATTGTAGACACTGGATATCCTGTAATTACTGCTTATTGCACTTCTGGTTAGATGCTAACTGCATTTTGTTGCCTTGCACCTTACATGTGCAATGACAATAAAGTTGAATCTAATCTAATCTAAATGTTGGCTTAAATTGCTGGAAAACCCTACATACACACACACACACACACACACACACACACACACACACACACACACACACACACACACACACACATATATATATATAAATTTCCACAGCCATTTCTGTGGGGACTTGCCACTTACCTCTAAACTTACCCCTTAAAATTGGATTCTTAAATTTTCAGATAAACATAATTTAGCATTTTTATTTTTATTTATTTATTTCTTTTATGGGGAAAGGTCAAATATGTCAGGTTTTAATATCCTTGTGGGGAAATACATGTAGTGTATATGCAACAAATTAAATTACCTGTTGTTTTCCATACATTTGCAAATATGATTAAAAGATGAATATGCGACAAAACTACAGAATGTCACATTTTATTACAGTTTTTTCTGATTGCTTAAGCACATTTTTGTAACTATTGGCTATTTTTGCAAAACTCTACACACAAATAAGAAAAACTTTCACCCAATTATCAAAACATTGTAGTTCTCTTGCAAAAGCGAACACAGCTAGATTAACTCTTCACACCTTCGTAAAAATTGTGTTTTTGTATCAAACAGTAAACACAAGCCATCATCTACTAAGCACACAATGTACCAACTACACACTGATGGTATGAATACAAAACACATCTTGCTTTTGCTTTCTCTGTGTACAGATGTCAATTTGAGGTCATACTTTTGTCATAGTGTCATGTAAACATACAAGGATCCAAACTTCAAGTATTGGTGTTTATTCACACTCATCAAAACCAAGACAAAGTCAGAACACAAAATAGTAATTTCAGAAAAAAAAGAAAAAAAAAAGACAATCAGCCTACATCATGTCGTCTTTCTGGGTCCGGCCACAAAATTTCGTCCACATCGCATGTGATATCCTCCAGTCCAAGGCACCGGGGAAAATATCTCCTTGAATGCCGTATCCAGGCCTGACATGATGCATGGTCAATATCTCCACATGCCTCCTCCATTGCCTGTAAAAGGGCTACCTGTTGATGAGGATGACGGTCGTACACTTTCCAGCGCCAGGCAGAGAAGAACTCCTCGATTTAAGAATGGAGAGTATGGAGGGAGGTTGAGTGCCATGAAGGATGGGTGGTCTGTAAACCAGTTGCGGACCAAAGCAGCCCTATGGAAACTAACATTGTCCCATATGATGACATATCGGGTATGCTCTGGTTTCTGAACAGTGAGCATGTCATGTAAGGTGTCCAGGAATGCAATAATGTGTGCAGTGTTGTATGGGCCTATGGTTGCATGATGGTGAACAACACCATTTTGGCTTATAGCTGCATACATGGTTATGTTACCACCACGTTGTCCTGGGACATTGATGATGGCACGGTGTCCAGTAATGTTCCTGCCACGTCTCCTGGTTTTACTGAGGTTAAAACCGGCCTCATCTACAAAAAGTAGCTCATTTCCCATGGCATCTGCTTCTAGTTCCATCACTCTCTGGACAAGACAAAACAAATGCAACACATCAGGCCCATGCACAGCACTACAGTATGCACTTCCAAATTCAAAACCAATGACACTATAGCTTACCTGCACATGGTCATATCGCAGTTGCTTTACACGTTCTGTGTTTCTCTCGAAAGGAACTCTGTAAATTTGCTTCATTCTTATTCTGTGGCGCGCAAGTACACGACTTAGTGCAGAAATGCTTACACTGTGTATATTTTGAAAGATGGTGTCATTATCAATTATGCGCTGCTGTATTTCACACAGTCTTATTGCATTATTGGCAATCACCATGTTCACTATATGGGTCTCTTGCTCTATAGTGAACATTCTAAAACAGTTCTCTTACGAGAGCTCTCTCGTACTGCATCTTAGCTAAGACGCTACGGGGAAAAGTCTCTTTTCACGAAATACTGAAGCAAAAAATTATCCTTAATTTTGTATTTTTGTAAAGCGCATTTGCAGCAGTACACAGCCATAGGCGAGACGGCTCGTTTGCTCATTGGCTTGTTCTGCGGCAACTGCACAGCCTATCGAGCGCGGGCTGATGCAACATCAGCTTCGCGTGCTTCGCGCCCTTCTTGCCACTTCCCGCCGAAACGGGTGTGGCCCAACCTATAAAAGGAGCTCAAGCATCGCTGGATCACGGAGGAAGCAAGCGCCGTCTGAAAGAGCATGTCAGCAGGACGAGCCATTCTGAAGCTGCTGGCATCGCCGCCTTCCACTGCCGTTCCTGCTGCGCTATCCGGCGCCCATATCCTTTACATCCTTTATCTGTTATATCCTGTGTGTGTGTTCGCCCTGCGACGCACATTCACAAAAGAGCTGCATCTTTTTAAAGATGCCCTCGTGCGGCTCGTGCAGAGCCCCGCTCAGCGAAGGAGATCGTCACGTCATCTGCGTCTCCTGTCTGGGTGAGAACCATGCAGCGCTCGCGCTCGCTGACGGCAGATGCCCTCAATGCGAGTTATTGCCTATGGTGACTCTGAGGACTCGCCTGGCATCCTTCTCGAAGCCTGAAGAAGCGCCGCTCGCAGCGCCTACCAGAACCGCCTCCAGCTCGGCCGAGCTCGCCGGTTCCCTCCGCTTCGCCGGCCTCCCCTGCATCGCTTCCCGATGTTCAGCGTCCGCTGCTTGCCGACGCGTCATCTGAGGAAGTGAATCTCAGGCCCGCGTCGGAGGAAGAAGACACGTGCTCTCTGCTTGCTTCGGGCAGTGATGAATTACTTCCCCCTTCAGGTTCCCGGCTGGATGGTAGCTATCTTCCGGATGAGCGCTCTTCCTCAAGCTCAAAGCACGCCCCTTTTCTTCCTGAGCTTCACGAAGAAGTGGCGAAAGCTTGGGACGCTCCATTCTCGGCGAGAATCCGCTCATCTGTTTTGCCAGCATTCTCCACACTGGACGGTGCTAAGAACAGAGGCTACCTGTCACTTCCGCCGGTGGAACTGGCTATAGCAGCGCACCTTTGCCCACCCTCTGCTGGACGGCGGACTAAGGCGGCGTTGCCATCCAAAGCCTGCCGCATGACGTCATCGCTGCTCGCACGGATATTCTCTGCTGCTGGGCAGGCTGCGTCTGCGCTACACACCATGGCTACGCTACAGATTTTCCAGGGCGATCTCCTCCGTAAGCTGGATGAGATGGGACCTGAAGCGATCTGTCTCGCGGATCTGAGGAGTGCTTCGGATCTCTCCCTCCGCGCTATTAAGTCCGCTGCACAGGCCATGGGACGGGTTATGGCTTCCGCTACGGTGGCTGAGAGGCATTTGTGGCTGACGCTCTCTGACATCAAGGAGTCTGAGCGCGCTGCGTTCCTTGACGCGCCGCTAACTCCAGCCGGCCTCTTCGGATCTTCGGTCAACGAGTTTGTGGAGAGATTCGCCGAGGACCAGAAAGCTTCGCAGGCATTCAAGCACTTCTTGCCGAAGCGCTCCGGTTCTGCAGCTAGCCGCTCTAGACCAGCCCCACAGAGCTCTCAGTCACTCCCACCGCCTCCTGCTGCGTCATCGCGACAGCGTCAGCAACGCAGCTCGGGACCCCATTCTCGCTCTTCAAGCCATCGCCCCGAAAGCATCCTAGCACTGCTGGGAAAGCGCCGGTGTTCGAGTTCCGCTGCGGCCGAGCTCTCACCCAAGCGCGCCGCTGTTGCAGTTCCAAGAGTTGTGACTGCCTCAGTGTCCTCTGCAATGCGCAAGCCTGCACGAGTGCCCGCTTGCCTGCACACAAAAGCCGTTATCACGGCTACCCAGATGTTTCACAAAAAGAGTGTTTTTTCTGGTGTTCCGGCCACGGCCGATGGTGCTATACATGTAGTGACGATGCCCACTCCTCAGTGCCCATCTCCACATGTAAGCACAGCCCTGCACACAGGGCCTGCGCCCATAATGACGACTCAAGTCGGTCGCGCACACTGCATAGTAAACGTGCCCACCCCTCAGTGCCCACAATTACTATGTCACACGTGTCATGTGGTTTCTGTAAAAACGAAACCCGTGCACGCTCGTCCGGCCACGGCCGATGGTGCTATAAATGCAGTGACGATGCCCACTACTCAGTGCCCATCTCCACATGTAAGCACAGCCCTGCACACAGGGCTAGCGCACATAAGATCGACACAGATCGGTCGAGCGCGCCGCATAGTAAACGTGCCCACTTCCCAGTGCCCACATACACTATGTCACATACGGCGCGGGGTTTCTGTAAAAACAAGGCCCGTGCACGTACATTCTGCACAGGCAGACAGCGAGTTGAAAGTGGTAAATGTGCACACATGTGCACACATGAAAGTGGTAAATGTGCACACATGCAGCCCACGGTTACTTGCAGATATATCGAGTCCCACGGGACCCGCTCAGCCTCCCCCCAGTCGGTTAAGCACCGGGACGGGGTCGAGGAAGAGCGATCTGCCCGCTGTGATCAGCGCGCTCCCCGCCTCAGATGCGCAGCACACTCGAGCGCCGCCGTTGCCCAGTCAACAGAGCGTGCTTCGCATCCAGCCCTTAGCCATTCATGCAGATGCATGGTCAGCGCTTCCAGGGGTTTCGGATTGGGTGCTAGGCATTATAAAGAGAGGCTACTCGCTACAGTTTTCTCAACGCCCACCGCGCTTTTCAGTGCGCATCGAAACTACGGTCAAAACAGAAGTAGCACACATACTTCGGGCCGAAATATCAAAACTGTTGAGCAAAGGGGCTGTAGAGCCTGTGTCTCAAGCTCAAAGCGAGGGGGGGCTGTACAGCAGATACTTTCTGGTGCCCAAGAGAGACGGGGGTCTCAGGCCCATACTGGATCTACAGCTGAACAAGGCATTGATGAAACGCAGTTTCAAAATGCTCACGACCAGGAAGCTCCTCGCGCAGATTCGCAGAGGTGACTGGTTCATGTCAATAGATCTGAAGGACGCGTATTTTCAAATACAGATAGTGTCAAACCACAGGCGATATTTGAGATTCGCCTTCGAGGGCCAGGCATACCAGTTTACAGTCCTGCCATTCGGCTTGTCCGTAGCTCCTCGTACGTTTACGAGGTGCATGGATGCAGCGCTCGCTCCTCTCAGACTCAGAGGCATACGAGTGCTGAATTATTTGGACGACTGGCTGGTTCTGGCCCAATCACGAGCGGAGCTCGTGGACCACAGGGCCGTTTTACTCGATCACCTCGAGAAGCTCGGCCTCAGTGTCAATTGGGCGAAGAGTTCGCTGAACCCCAGTCAGACGATCCTGTTTCTGGGTATAGTTCTGAACTCGTGTTCCATGACGGCGCGGCTGTCACCACAGAGCGTGATGGGCATTCAGCGCGCAGCGAGTTCTTTCCGCTGCGGCACGACCGTGTCGCTCAAACACTGTCAGAAGATGCTGGGCCTCTTGGACTCAGCATCTCCGGCTCTGCAGCTGGGCCTGCTCCTGTGACGCTAACAATGGAGGACAGGAGGCAGATGCAAGTAAAGGTAGTTTATTGACAGAAGTATGATGGATGAATGCTGGTGAGTGACGCAGGAACCACGATGGCAGCACAGACAGGTGGGTAGGTGGTTGGAGTGCGTTGGTAGCGATGGCGGTGATGGTAGATCGGTGATCGGCGGTGATGATCCGTGAATGACTGTGAATATCCGATGAAGACTGAAGCAGGACACAGAGCAAAGACAGGAACACAGGAGCACGAACAGACATCGACACGAGGACCTCAAACAACGATCTGACAAACAGGAGACGAAAGACAGGGCGTTAAATAGGCGGTGGAATGAGATGCACCTGCCGCTGATCAGGCGATCCGTGGCAACACCCACAAGAACCAATCAACATGACATAACATGGCTACAGCTGGAGACGGTGCATTCGCGAACCGTGACAGTACCCCTCCTCCTAAGGACGCCTCCTGGCGTCCCCAGAATCTCTTACCTGTCGATTGTAATCATCGATAAGGGAGTGATCCAGGATGTCCCTAGCAGGTACCCAACTTCTCTCCTCCGGACCGTAACCCTCCCAGTCCACCAAGTACTGAAATCCGCGTCCCCTCCTTCTAGAGTCCAGAATACGATTTACCAAATAGGTGGTCTCCCCATCTACGAGACGCGGCGGGGGAGGGACCGGGGTAGGCGGATTAATGGGAGAATGAAATACGGGCTTGATTTTGGACACATGAAAAGCGGGATGAATTCTCCTGTACGTAGGAGGGAGTTTAAGGCGGACTGCCACCGGACTAATGATCTTGGTGACAGTAAACGGGCCAATAAATTTGGGAGCCAACTTATTAGATACGGACCGGAGAGGAATATTTTTGGTTGAAAGCCACACCTTTTGACCCACAACGTATACGGGAGGCCTAGACCGGTGGCGATCGGCCTTGGCCTTGGTGCGCGCCCCCACTTGGAGTAGAGTCTCACGGGCTCTGGTCCAAGTGTGGTGGCACCTCTGGACGAAGGCGTGAGCGGAGGGGACCGCAACTTCGGATTCCATACTAGGAAAAATAGGTGGCTGGTAACCTACACTACACTCAAAAGGAGATAGGCCCGTAGCTGATACTGGTAAGGTATTGTGGGCGTACTCCACCATAGACAATTGTTGGCTCCAGGAGGAAGGATTCTTGGAGACCAAACATCGCAACACCCTTTCCAAATCTTGGTTGGCTCTCTCGGTTTGACCATTGCTCTGGGGGTGAAACCCTGAGGACAGACTTACAGTCGCTCCCAGTAGTCTACAGAATTCTTGCCAAAATTTAGCCACAAATTGGGGTCCCCTGTCAGAAACCACATCTATCGGGAGGCCATGTAAACGAAAGATGTGGTCTACGACAGTCAACGCTGTCTCCTTGGCTGAAGGTAATTTGGGCAAGGGAATAAAGTGGGCTGCCTTCGAGAACCGGTCCACCACGGTTAAAACTACCATGTTGCCCTGGGAGGGCGGGAGGGCGGTAATAAAATCTAGAGCGATGTGGGACCAGGGTCTCGAAGGAACCGGCAGCGGTTGGAGTAACCCATCAGGGGGCCGATTGGAAGTCTTACCAGTGGCACAAACCGAGCAAGCCAAAACAAAACTGTGAATGTCGCGAGCCATAAGTGGCAACCAGAATCGTTGCTTGACTAAAAATCTAGTACGGTTAACCCCTGGATGGCAAGCTACATTCGAGCAATGTCCCCACTGGATAACGTTGGACCTTAATCCCTCCGGCACAAATAAACGGTTCGGTGGACACCCGGGCGGAGGCGTTACCCCTTCTAAGGCCGTTCTGACCTTCGATTCGATCTCCCATGTGAGAGTGGAGACCACTAATGTCTCAGGAAAAATACACTCGGGAGTGGACGGGCGTTCGGAATGGTCAAAAATACGCGACAAAGAATCGGGTTTGATATTCTTGGAACCCGGGCGGTACGAGATAGTAAAGTCAAAACGTCCGAAAAAAAGTGCCCACCGAGCCTGCCTGGAGTTCAACCTCTTGGCGGTGCTAATGTACTCTAAATTCTTGTGGTCAGTCCATACTATAAAGGGAACCCCCGATCCCTCTAACCAGTGACGCCATTCCTCCAATGCCATCTTGACTGCCAACAATTCTCGGTTACCAATATCGTAATTTCGTTCTGCCGGAGATAAACGATATGAGAAATACGCGCAAGGGTGGACCTTGTCGTCTAAGGGAGAACGTTGCGATAACACCGCTCCTACCCCCACCTCTGATGCGTCGACCTCCACCACGAACTGACGTGTAGGGTCAGGGGTAATCAGAATAGGGGCTGAAATGAAACGGCTCTTCAGTTTAGCGAACACAGCCTGAGCTGTGTCCGACCACCTGAACGCAGTTCTGGCGGAGGTCAAGGCGGTCAGAGGTGCGGCTAGTTGGCTGAAGTTGCGAATAAAACGCCGGTAGAAGTTAGCGAACCCCAGAAACCTCTGTAGGGCCTTACGGGAATCTGGGCTTGGCCATTCTACCACAGCCTTAACCTTCTCGGGATCCATGCGTATTCCCTCAGTCGACACGATATACCCCAAAAATGGAATTGACTGTGCATGAAATTCGCATTTCTCCGCCTTGACAAAAAGCCCATTCTCTAGCAACCTCTGAAGCACTCGTTTGACGTGCTGCACATGTTCCTGGAGAGAAGAGGAAAAAATCAATATGTCGTCCAGGTAGACATAAATGAACTGATCGATCATATCTCGCAGCACGTCGTTGACGAGTGCCTGGAAGACCGCTGGGGAGTTGGAGAGCCCAAAGGGCATAACCAAGTATTAAAAGTGCCCTCTGGGGGTGTTAAAAGCGGTCTTCCATTCATCCCCCTCCCTGATCCGAACCAAATGATACGCATTGCGTAAGTCCAGTTTTGTGAAAATTGACGCTCCCTGCAACCTCTCGAAGGCCGAAGACATCAACGGCAAAGGATAAGTATTCTTTACCGTGATGTTGTTCAGTCCCCGGTAATCAATACAAGGTCGCAGAGATCCGTCCTTCTTTCCCACAAAAAAGAACCCCGCCCCCGCAGGAGAAGAGGAAGGGCGGATGAATTTGGAAGCTAGAGAATCAGAAATATATTTCTCCATAGCCTCCCTCTCTGGAACAGAAAGTGAATAGAGTTTGCCCTTAGGCGGAGACTTACCTGATAGTAAATCTATGGCACAGTCGTAAGGACGATGCGGAGGAAGAGAAGCAGCCCGAGACTTACTGAACACTTCCTTCAGATGGAGGTACTCAGCGGGCACGTTAGACAAATCCACCGCCTCCTCCTGCAACACAGACACAGACACAGACGGACAGGCAGACACTAGACAAGACTCATGACACCTTTTACACCAAGACAAAACGGAGTTAGAGAGCCAGTCAATGCTAGGGTTGTGGAGGAGGAGCCAAGGGTGTCCGAGGACAATGGGTGCCAGGGGAGAGTCAAGGATGTGAAAAGAGATGGTTTCGGAGTGATTGCCAGAGGTGATGAGTGTAATGTCTTCAGTGATGTATGATATGGTGGGAAGTTGCTGACCAGTGAGGGCGTGAACCGTGATGTGGTGCGGAAGAGGTCTGAGGGGGATGTGGAGCTTGTGGGCTAATGTGCTGTCCATGAAGTTACCTTCTGCCCCGGAATCCAGTAGTGCCTGACAGTGATGTGTCTGTGCTGACCACCGCAGCCATACCGGGAGGAGCGTAGAAGATGATGGTGATGATGATGATGAGGTCTTCTTGGCGGAGATCCCACCCGATAGTAGCCTCATACGTACTACCGGGCCTGGCCTTTTACCGGACAGGCGTGGGCTTGATGTCCGGCTCCCCCGCAGTAAAGGCAAAGGCCCAGGGACCTCCGCCTCTCCTTCTCCTCCCGGGAAAGCCGAGCTCGCCCTACCTGCATGGGCTCGTGATCGTAGACGGGGCTGGCCACGTCCCCGCCGCTGAACTGCACGTCTGCCGGTCCCCTGGATGGGGTGTTGAGTAGCCCCCTCCTCTCCATCCGTGCCAGACGTGAGTCGACCCGAAGGGCCAGCTCAATGAGTCCATTGAACGACGGGGGAAGGTCCAGGGCGTAGATCTCCCTCTGGACGCGGTCAGCCAGCCCATGCAGGAACATGTCCCACTGCGCCTCCTCGTTCCAATGGCACTCTGCCGCCAGGGTCCGGAACTCGATGGAGTAGTCCGAGACGGATCTCTCGTGCTGGCGCAACTCCGCCAGCCTCCTGGCCGCCTCCCGTCCTGCGGCGGCCCGATCAAAGACCCGTCTCATCTCGGCGGAGAGGGCCTGGAACGAGGCGCAGCATGGGTCCTGGTTCTCCCACACCGCTGTTCCCCACAATGCCGCCCTCCCAGAGAGCAGGGTCAGGACGAACGCCACCTTGGCCCTCTCAGTGGCGAACGTTCTAGGCTGGAGGGCAAAATGCATATCACAACGGTTAAGGAAAGCTCTACAATAATCGGGTTCACCTGAGTAAGCCTCCGGAATCGGGAGGCGTGGTTCCGGCTGGGAGGGGGCCTCCGATGGTGCTGGTGGAACAGGCGGTGTGAGTGGCGCAGTGGGAGCTCGTAATAGCTGGAACTGTTGGGTGAGCTCGGACACCTGCGTCACTAAAGCCTGGACCGCGCGACCAGTGTCGTTAAGAGTCCGCTCCTGGGAGTCCATCCTCCGAACACTGGCGCTGAGGAAAGCTTCGAGAGAGGAGGGTTGATTACTCGCTGCCTCCATGTTGGTCAGATCGTTCTGTGACGCTAACAATGGAGGACAGGAGGCAGATGCAAGTAAAGGTAGTTTATTGACAGAAGTATGATGGATGAATGCTGGTGAGTGACGCAGGAACCACGATGGCAGCACAGACAGGTGGGTAGGTGGTTGGAGTGCGTTGGTAGCGATGGCGGTGATGGTAGATCGGTGATCGGCGGTGATGATCCGTGAATGACTGTGAATATCCGATGAAGACTGAAGCAGGACACAGAGCAAAGACAGGAACACAGGAGCACGAACAGACATCGACACGAGGACCTCAAACAACGATCTGACAAACAGGAGACGAAAGACAGGGCGTTAAATAGGCGGTGGAATGAGATGCACCTGCCGCTGATCAGGCGATCAGTGGCAACACCCACAAGAACCAATCAACATGACATAACATGGCTACAGCTGGAGACGGTGCATTCGCGAACCGTGACAGCTCCGCATGCGCCCCCTGCAGTTCTGGCTGAAGGCTAGGGTGCCGCGCAGAGCGTGGGCGTCTGGCCGGCTGCATTTCAAGATCGATCAGAGCTGTGTTACGGCTCTAGCACCTTGGACAGCGAACGGCTGGTACCGATCAGGTGTAAGCCTGGGGACTTCCCCGAATGTGAAGATGGTGTCGACGGACGCCTCCACTTCGGGATGGGGAGCGCTGCTCGAGGGCAGACCGTCCTTTGGCCTATGGTCAGAACGGGAAAAGCTCCATCATATCAACTGCCTGGAAATGCTGGCAGTGGAGAACGTGCTGACGCGCTTTTGTCCCCATATCAAGGATCACCACGTCGTAGTCCATTCGGACAACATGTCCGTGGTGTCCTACATAAATCGCCAGGGCGGTCTCGGGTCTCGAAACCTGTGCAGGCTGACGGAACGCCTCCTGGTTTGGGCTCAGCGCATCATGCGCTCGCTGAGAGCAGTGCATGTGCCTGGGCTGCAGAATCTGGGTCCAGACAGGTTGTCCAGTGGCAATGTTCCTATGGGCGAATTGTCTCTACACCCGCAAACAGTCCGGCTGTTGTGGGAGAGATTTGGCAGGGTGGAGGTGGACCTCTTCGCGTCCCACGAAAACGCTCACTGCCCCGCGTTCTTTTCCAAGAACGAAAGCACGCTGTCGCGGAGATGGCTGTGCTGCCCGCTTTATGCTTTCCCTCCCGTCTCCCTCCTTCCGCAGGTGATAGAACGGGTGAGAGAAACGAGATGTTCAATACTGCTTGTAGCACCTCTTTGGAAGAACCAACCATGGTTCCCAGATTTGATGCAGTTAGCAGATGTCGCCCCGTGGCCGGTACTGTTGAGGAGGGACCTCCTCTCGCAGGCCAGGGACTCGATTTGGCACCCTCAACCGGAGTTGTGGTCCCTCCATGTGTGGGCGCTCAACGGTTACCCGCTGATCTCGAAGTGGGAGTGCTAAATACCATCACTAGAGCTCCGTCGACACGACGTCTGTATGCCTCGAAGTGGTCGGTGTTCTCCAGCTGGTGCACAGCTCGAGGTTATTCACCCCTTAGTTGTGAGGTGACGGAGGTCCTCTCCTTCCTACAGGAGCTGTTGGATAAGGGCAGAGCCCCATCCACGCTCAAAGTTTATGTGGCGGCCATCGCGGCGTTTTCTGAAACGGCGTCCGGTCAGTCAATAGGAAGGAACGATTTAGTCATCCGGTTCCTCAGAGGAGCTAGGAGGCTGAATCCTCCCAGACCTCCGTCAGTCCCTATGTGGGACCTCGCTGCGGTTTTGGAGGCGTTAAAGGGTCCCCCTTTTGAGCCTATCCAATCGGTTAGCCTTCAGCATCTGTCGTTCAAGACAGTATTCTTGTTGGCTCTCGCTTCGGTGAAGCGTGTGGGTGATTTGCACGCGCTCTCGGTGAGCCAGTCGTGCTTGGAGTTTGGGCCCAATGACTCAAGGGTCATACTGAAACCTAGGCACGGTTATGTGCCGAAATCCCTCAACACACCGTTTCGGACTCAGGTTATTGCACTGTCTGCCCTGCCGGTGTCAGGGGAGGATGGAGACTCGAGTCTTCTTTGCCCTGTCAGGGTTTTAAGAGCTTATGTGTCTCGCTCTGCTGCCTTTCGGCAGACGGAGCAGCTGTTTGTCTCGTTCGGTGGACGTTCCAAGGTAATGGCTGTTACGAGACAGACTCTATCTATCTCTATCTAGCTTACACTTCCAGGGGCCTTCAGTAACCATTGGGCGTCAGAGCACACTCCACAAGAGGCGTCGCCTCATCGTGGGCGTGGTCTACTGGGATCTCCTTGCAGGATATATGTATGGCGGCAGGTTGGGCCTCGTTGTCTACATTTATCAGGTTCTATAACCTGGAGGTTCCCGCCTTGCAAGCAAGGCTGCTGTCGATATAGTCGAATCAGGTCCCTGAGGGGAATTCTGAGTTCACGAGCGCTATGCGCTGCCAACTGTTATATGGGCAGTATTGCGTAAGACCCACATTGCCACATTAGTCAGGCCTTGCCTCGGCTGTGTGATGTCATATTGCCGCATCTACGGATGCTGCTAGATATAGGACGGAGGGCTTTTTCCCTTTTCTGTCCTGGACTCTCTGTGAGTCCCTCAGGTGACTGTGCACTGTAAATCCTGGGCGTTGCTTCAGGTTTATTGGTGTGTGATCCCTGCGCGCACGGCGTTTTACATTGGGTTCCCGTAGCGTCTTAGCTAAGACGCAGTACGAGAGAGCTCTCGTAAGAGAACGTACTCGGTTACTAAACGTAACCTCGGTTCTCTCTAGAAGAGCGAACGAGTACTGCGTTCTCTGCCGTGCGTACGATTCACTCTGGTTCGCGTCGGCGATGAAATAAATCAGGTGAGTCAGCCTTTTCGAGCTCCTTTTATAAGTTGGGCCACACCCGTTTCGGCGGGAAGTGGCAAGAAGGGCGCGTAGCGCCCTTATTGGTTTGATGTTGCATCAGCCTGCGCTCGATAGGCTGTGCAGTTGCCGCAGAACAAGCCAATGAGCGAACGAGCCGTCTCGCCTATGGCTGTTTACTGCTGCAAATGCGCTTTACAAAAATACAAAATTAAGGATAATTTTTTGCTTCAGTATTTCGTGAAAAGAGACTTTTCCCCGTAGCGTCTTAGCTAAGACGCAGTACTCGTTCGCTCTTCTAGAGAGAACCGAGGTTACGTTTAGTAAACGAGTACGTTTTCACATGTGAAAGTGTGCCAGACAGTTGGCAAAATAGTGTTAATGATAGCCATACATGTTTATAATTTTGCTAGGAGTGTGTTGGAAATTTGGTAATTGAGTGTAAGAAGTGAGTTGTGTTTAAAGTTCTGAAAAAGAGTGTTGTGCAGTGAATTGTGCCTACAGTTTTGCAAAGTGTGTGTTACAAAATTGCAAACTGAGTGCAAAGCAGTGTTTGTGCTTTTAGTTTTGCAAACTCAGTGAGTGGTTTTGCTATACGTATTAATAGTTTAAGAAATTGTGCTACAAGAATCACGATTAGCGCTTAAGCATTCAGAAAAAACTGTATTAGGTCTTTCAACACATACATGTTTTACTAAATAAAAAGGACAGCACAGAGTTCATCCCACTATTTGATGTGAGCATAAGTATTGGATCAGTTGAATCTAAGCTAATAGTTGCAGATCCCTTGCATGCCATCAGAGCAGTGAGTCTGCAACCCATAGACATCACCAGACTCTTGGTCTTATGCTTTGAAATTATTTTCTCCAGCCTTTAATGCAGCCAATTCCAAGTGTTGCTTGTTTTGGGGAGTTTCTGTCTTTAGTCTCCTCTTCAGATGGTGAAATTAATGTTCAGTCAGATTTAAATCTGGAGATTGATTTGGGCAATCTAAGACTTCGCATTTCTTTGCCCTAATAAAGTCATTGACTGAACTGGCAGGGTGTTTTGGGTCACTGTCCTGATCTAATATGAAGTGCTTTCTAATGAGTTTGGTGGCATTTTCTTGAATATTGGTAGCCAAGATGATTTTGTATCCTTCCAAATTGATTCTGCTACTGCCATCAAACATAAAGTCATCATTAAAATGAAGAGGTCCCGTTCTAGAGACAGCCATGCATGACTATGCCATGACACCACCTCCACCAAGCTTTACAGATGAGGTTGTATGCTTAGGATCATTTGCAGTTCCCCTTTTTTTTCCACACTTTTGCTTTCCAATCACTTAGATAAAGGTTAATCTTTGTCTCATCGGTCCATCAACTCAGTTCCAGAACTCTACTGGCTCACATTTGTGAAGAATCTTTCCTTTCTATTTTTGGTGCTGGTGAGGTTTGCATCTTGCGGTATAGCTTCTGTAATTCTGTGTCAAATTCTCCTGTGGACTGTAGATTTCACAGAGCACCACCTCAGCTTTCTGGTGGTTGTTGGTGATTTTACAGACATGTATTTTAGGGTTCATTCTCAAAGCTTAAATGATTTGTCTGTCATCAACTACTGTTGTTTCTCTCAGATTGATCAGGTCGTCGTTGTTTGCTGATGTCACCGGTAGTTTCCAAACTTTTGATTTCTCCATGTCCTTTGTTTTTCCTGTAGTTCTAATTGACTTCCTCTTTTCTTTTAGCATCCAAATTGCTTGCTTTTCTTTCAGAATCGGCTTTCTCGTCTTCATCCTGGATTGTGTGTGTCATCGTCGAATGCAAGACTTAGAATGCAGAAGCAATGGATATAACTGATAAGACACATTCCCTGCTTTTAATATCTGAAGAATTAATGCAACAGGACACAGCTGAACACTTAGAAAGACCTGTGAGGCAACTGTTTCAATACTTATGCTCACATCAGATAAGGAGATGAAACTCTAAATGTGCTGATCTTTTTAGCAGGTAAAACATCTTTGTGTTGAATCACCCAATAATAAAATGTGACATTCTGTAGTTTTGCTTCATATTCATCTTTTAATCATATTTACAGTTTTCTTGACTCCACAGCAAACAGAACAATGTTGTCTTTACTGTTCCAATACTTATGGAGGGCACAGTATATATATATATATATATATATATATATATATATATTGGCAGTTGTAAGCCAAAATAAAGTACAAACCGGTCCAGACTTTATGCCACGAGACAAAAGTCTGGCTATGTGATAATACTTTTTTATATACATGTTTTACTGTGATGGTATGGGTAATATAGTGGCCTCCTCACCTGAATCCATACTACAGTGTGTCAGAAGAGGTAACAGCTTCCTGTCACAGATGGAGACACACTGCCATCAGTCATCCTATCAGAGCACAGGAAGTGTCCAGCTGCAGGACTCTCTCGGCTAGCCTCATCTACTCAGCTTGTCTTTAATCTCAGGAAGAGAGAGAGAGTGAGTGAGTGATTGAAAGAGCGCTTTATGGATCCTTTCAATGGCCTCGCTGTCCTGACCAAACATACCCAATGCCCCTGCCATTACTATTATGATGTACAGCTGTCAGGCATAGTGGTCCACACACACAAAATCACTTCAGCTTGGAGGCACAGTTACAGAACACAGCAGCACATCCAAGCACAATAATAAGGGGATAATGAGGTCGACTGCTTTCATTACAGAAACTGACATCTGGCAAAAGTGGTAGAACAGCAGCCCGAATGAAAGAGAAGTTTTCTGTGGCCATAGCAACAGCTACTGGCAAAGTGAAAAGCATTTAAGGACAAAACGTCAAGGAAATTCACGCACATTCACAAACAGGAGGCGATCGTTTTGGCCCCATTCAAAGCATCCAGTACCCAGCTTCTTAAATGGACAGCAGATCTGCAATGGAGAGGAAAGGACAAAGGGACAATCTGGGTTTTTAGTTTGAGCAATGACACAGGAGGCATGCAAAAGAGATATTGAGCAAGCAAATCATCTCTCATTAATAACCGCGGACAGGGTCTTATGACTTTGACTCTCTAGTGTTAATCAGATAAATGCACTGTTACCCTCTGGGCCCTGATGATGGACCTCATCAGCTCACTCAAACACCCTGGCATGGCTCAGGTCCATTTGGATCCATCTCAGACCTAGAACAAAATCATTCAATAGACTTTTGGACATCTGAGAGTCAGGCCAGAGGAGCTGAGACACCAATCAATGACCAAGCGAAACCTTGGCAGAAAACAACTATTCATTTATTTTCTCACCCAGATCTACACTGTTTTTACTGCTGGGAAAGAAAAAGCTTTTCAGTAATGCATTTTCTTTAGTTTTGCTAGTGTTATTTATAGGGAAATGTGAGAGAAATTATAGAAAATATGGGAAAAGAGAGAAGGAAAAGAAGATTCAAATCAAGTTTAACAAACATGAACAGCACCACAATGTTGTACTTACATTTACAGATGTTTCTTTAAGCCCTGAATTTCAAAGTTCGAGGCATGTAAGTGAGAAAACAAGGCTGATGCAATAGATTGATGGTAAATTTGTTCAAACGAAATTATTATTATTATTACTATTATTTACAATTAAACTAGCTAAGCTGCATGTACAAAATATGATAGTAATATACAATTACGATTTCTTTCTTCTGCAGAGAACAAAAGGAAACACTTTTAATGCTCAGGAACCAAATCTTCCAAGTTCCCAAAAAAAGTATCATGAAACAGATCAATACGACTCGCACCGAAAACTGTTATTCACTGAACATTTTGACATCTGCACAAGCTTTTCTTGGCATTATTGTGAAAAATTATGTCTGATTAATTTTTCAATAAATCAGTAGATACATAACAAAAATGGTCTGAATGGCCAGTGATTTGTTCACTGATCTAGTTCTCATATTCAAACTTAAAGATTCAAATTTCTGAATAATCTCAAGTGTTCACTGTTCAGTTATGGTACTGCAGATACCACTACTGACAAAAGTACAGTACATAAGCTCAAAATCATGTAAAATATTACAAACACAAAGCTGCTAATTTGAAAATACACACAAAGCTGCACTTTGCAGTAGCTGATGCTAAAGGACAAAACTGGGATCTGTGTTTCTTTCCAGGATGCAGATTCAATAACATTAGCACTCTTGTCATCTACTCAGCCGAACCTGTTGTCACAGGTGATTGATTGGCAGTTAAATCTCCACCTATGCATGCGTGAGCTGCAGTGTATGCATTAAACAGTACCTTGTATGCCAATGTAATATTTTGAAAGCACATTTTTGTTTGCACATGTCATATGTGATTTTAGGACAGGAGAAAAACACTAAAAAATGATTGGCTTCCACACAGAGACACACATACACAGATGATAAGAACAGAAAGAATAGTTCTTCAGCAAAAGGGCACAGAGTCTGTAGAAATGAGGGTAAATTGCTTGTGAGGAGGATCGAGCTCTTCAGAGGAAATCTTCTGTAATATTATGAGCCTTTGGGAAAGGGCACTGCATTCTATCCATTGACTGGGTGCTCTTGGATATCTGTGATAAACTACTGTAACCTCTACAAGCTGTTTCCAAAAGCACTGCTAAACTGCTACTACATGACCTTTTCCTGAAGGCCAAACATCATGTCTGTAGATACACAGAAGCCATTATGACACTAACAATGTGCCTCAGAAACAGACAAGTCAAAGAAAGCTGACCCTCGATTTACCGCCTCCCCTCTGGGAGGAAATAAATGATGTCTGTTTATCTATCAGTTTGTCAGACACTTGTGAGGAACAATGCTCAGTTAGAACCCAGTGAATTATCTGGGAGATTTTCAAGTAGGTTTAACACCATTAAAACCATCTTTTCACCAGCGGACTTGTGGGGTTAATTTTCGGGTCATACATTTCTTGGCCCTTCTACTAATGCAACCTCCGCTTCCATCTGGACTGGTGCATTTTCTGCTGATAATGCAAAACAATCACACGAATCTTCCTCCAACATCCCCCACTCTCAAACTCACTCCTCCTGCCAGAAAGCCCATTCTGCTTATTAAACTTCTAAGCCAGCAGGACGCCCATGCAATGTTTAAGAATATGTCGCCAGTAAAAAATAAATAAATAACTGCTGGTAGATCACTTACCTCTTTTTTTTTTTAATGCTGTTAGATGGAGATACTACAGCACAGAGGCATGACTGGGTCAGTGTGCAATTTAGAGGAAGGGCTCTAAGTTAATTTAAGCATGCTCTTTGAATGCTCTTTTATTAAGACATTTTATTAAAATATTTACACACATTTCTCATGGTCACTTAAAGGGTAATTAACTTTTGTGAGCCTAAAGTTCTTTTATTTCAAATTTCAAGTAAAGAATCAGGTGTCTGGATGGCAAAGATGAAAGTAGTGGGTGAATTTAAATAAATAATACTGGATACCAGTTCACTTGTCATAAGTACCTCAGTACCATTGAGTGGCTCCAATAACATACACTTGGATACATAAAAAATGTCTGGTGTCAAGGTGATTTTGTCAAATTAGTAGAACAATGTGAAGAATGCAATAAATGTAAAAAAAAAATGCAGATGTATAATATAGCTCAAAAGTTTAGTTTGTAAAGAAAACAAGAAATGAAAACTTTTAATCAGAAAGGTTGCATTGAATTGTTCAAAAGTGACTGCAAAGACATTCAGAATTTTATATATATATATATATATATATATATATATATTGTCATATATACACATACATACACATGTAATAAATGTTTAAAATCAAAACCAAGTCAGCATATTAGAAAGATTTCTGAAGGATCATGTGACACTGAAGAAAGGCACTCAAGCTTGGCCATCACAGGAAAAAAATCAAACAGACTCCAAACTTTTTTAAAGATAGCATAGTTCATCACCTTGCCACTAAAGTTTGACAACGAGAAAATATGTTGTTTTTCAACTAACGTCTTTTTACAAAATGTCTTGAGTGCTTGTGCTATTTTTTTTTTAAATAAATGTCACTAGATTTTAGATTTTCTTGTATAATACAAAGACATTAATACATTTTAAAGTGCACCCATACTGTGAAAATATGTTTTTGTGACCACTGTAAATTCAACACAATTTATAATATATATATATATATATATAAAACCGAACAATAACTTCTGAATAACCTGCTAGGAATAAGAATATTTTTTTTTCACTAAAGCAGGGAGTAAAAAGTGGCTTAAAAGAACAAGATGGATCTCCAGACAAATGTCATCAGTACAGCTACCTAGAGACCACTTTCCTTTACTTATGAAACACTGTTTCGGCTTCCTCAGCTTGAAGGCAATTTTTTCTCCAACTGAATGTTTAGTTTTGAAGTGTCTATTCATGCACTTCATTATTTACAGACTTTCAGTTGCACATTTCCAAATTTTACTGACTGCTGCTTTTCATGTTCTTTGTGATTTGGAAGCACAATCAATTCTCAAATTTCTATTCTGACTGAATCTGTTTGGCTGACAAATGTGCAGATAATTTTTGGCTAAAAACTGTTTAATAAAAAAAATTGCATTCTGTTACATAAACCCAATGTGATATTTTTAAATTGCATTGGATTACTGCTAGACACCTTATTTAGTTGATCTGAATAGACAAAATGGTGTTCAGAATAATCAGGAGAGTCTTCCTCATGACATTTCTATGTAGCCACACTTCAGGTTAACACAGAGCAGAACACTAGTGTTTTTGACATACAAAATCTTATATTGCTCTACATACTACCAATCTCAGCAAAAAAAAAGAAAAAGAAAGAATATATAGCACATGCTATGAAATGTTGTAACACTCCACACTAATATTAAACAAACCTACCCTGCTGTCTGTGAATCTCAACCTCTATATAACAGATATGAATGTTCCTGTCTCCTCGTTTTCCTTCCATGATTACTTAGAGTCACGCTTTCATTTTCATTCTCTATTACGTCTCTCTCCTGCACGGTCTTTTGTCTTATGATCCCATCTATTTTCTTCCAGAAATTCACAAAATATTATCCACAAATTAAGCCTGCACAAAGAACATACATATGCGTGCCTACAAACACTTACACAACACATTCATATATCATTTTAAAGCTCATTTGCTTTCTCTCATTTTCACTCTAATGATTGTTCTGGCCTTGCTGTAAATGTGAGCCTGGAAACTCAAAGAATGATCCGCTAAAAAATAATGAGCTGGTATATAGCATTCTGGTTCAATCATTCATGCCAATCACTGATACAAACTATACAATGGGCAAAAAAAAAAAAAAAAAACACGTTCATTTTTACTAATATTCTGTAGATTGTGAGAGACAGAGTTGGGCAAATGATGTCTGATGATATCAGTGAAGAAAAAACAATTTTTTTTTTATTTTTGTTTATTTTATAAAAAATTTAATAAACAGTAGGTTGGTTTTGGAACATAACTGCCATCTCATTCCCCACAGAAAATGTCACAATTCACAATCACAATTAAAGGAATAGTTCACCCAATGAGTTTGTTTCTTCCTCCTTTTTTTTTTTTTTTGTGGTTATACATTTAGCATCACTTGCTCACCAATGCGTCCATGTAGTGAATGGGTGCCATCAAAATAAGACTCCAAACTGCTGATCACAATAATCCACAAGTAATCCACACGATTAGTCCATCAACTATCTGTGAAGTGAAAGCTGTTTTTAAGAAACACAATTTGTTAGAACTCTCATTCAGGTGGCCCCCGTTCACCGCAGAGGAGTCATTGGTGAGCAAGTGATAAATTCTCCAAATCTGCTCCAATAAAGAAACAAACTCATCTACATCTTTAATGATCTGAGAGTGAGTACACATTCAGCAAACTATTCCTTTAATGGATAATTAAATTTCCTGATACACACTCTTTAATTAATACACTTTTGTGTGCATAGTTTATTATAGTAAACAGCAGATTCAAATATGTCTATTCAATAAATTATTTTTTTATATATCAGGAAACAGGCATAATTAGACAGAATTAATTATCAAATTATTTAGATAAAACTTGAGTCAGATTGTGTTGTTCCTTTCAACTGAATCTAACTGTAATTTCCTCTTCCATTCATTCCATTCTTTTCAAACTCTAATTCTACTCAAATTCCAAATTGTGATTTGAAATGGAGCCAATCCCGATTTTTTTGTCCCCATCCCTAGTTTTGTTTACATTTCTAGATACTTACATCATTTCAGTGGACCAGATTCAGGGGAACTGGACTGTTCTGGCTAGATTTATAAACATTTCGATTCCCACAAATGGAGAGCCAGGTTGTAATTCAGCCAGTAACATCTTTTAGAGCAGCTTAGAGTGATTGTGTCATCAATTACTAATAGATTTTGTTACTTCATGTGAGAGGATGATGTGTCATTTCCTGTCTAAAACATCTCTTTTCCACAGCTTTGAGAGTTTGTGCAGTCTGCAGGAAGTGATCAAAGAACTCGTAGAGAGAGACTGATCTGTAAAGTGCAGCAGGATTTATATGCTAATATATGCCATGGTAAAATAATCTGATGACTCTATGACTTTTGAAAGCAAGAATGCTAACCTTAGACATATTACGCTCTGGCAGTGCTGATAAACCACAGTTTGAAACTAAAAAGGCATTTAAACATAGTTCACTGTGTGTTTGGAAATAAGCTGTAGAATATGAACTGATTTCTAGAAGTGTCTTGCCCTTAATTCTTACTAACTCAAAAATAGAGCTCGACAAAGGAGACTTATGACATGAAACACAAAAGAGCATAGCACACTTTGATTAGCGTCTCTCATCAGTGCTAAAAATAAATTTTTAACCAAATGCATGTAATATTTATAGACTATACACACTTGACAAGCTTGGTAGCAGTACATTTAAGTTGCATTTTCAAGCAAGATTTGTCTAATTACATTTTACTGTATAAGTGTGATTAAATATGTTCAGAATTATGGGTTTAGATTATATAAACTGAGGTAAAACGTATAAACAACACCAGTGTAAATTACCAAATTAATTACACTGGAATGATATTCCTTTGTGAACATGACACTATTCTGATAACATTAAATGCTACAGATTAATTTAATTTGAAATACCTCTCCAATTAGGCACAAAAAGCCTAACTACAGCTTCGACAGTAGTTTATGTACAGTATAAATTCTTTATAAGTATTTAGGGACTGTTTTCTTTATTTTATTGCATGTAAAGATAGTCAGAGGAATGTATAATGCACCTTATTAGCTAAAACATCGCTTTCTAAATACTAATACTCAACACTTTTACTGCTGATGCATTATTTAATTTTTTTTATTTTTTACCTGCGGCATGATTTATTTATTTTTTTTTTGATGCGGCACAGAATAGTTCTTCTCTTGCCATCTGAAACTGGCTGACAAAACACATCATATATTCCACAATAAAGGGTCTTTGTTCCACAGGCTTAATTATTCAGTCTGGATTCATCTGGCAACAAGACAAAAGCAGAGCAGAGAGCTAAAACATCTGCTATACTAATGAGGTTCTACCTTCACACTGTGTTTGATTTATCCTCCTCAATCCATTATTTTAGCCTAAATTTGATATGTTTCATTTGCATTACATTTTGACTTATTAAATGGACAATAAATCTAATGGAAGAACATAGAAGAATTACAGAATCCTTTGAAGAACAAGGGATTTTTAGTACACTGCCAGGCATACTGATGTTCATGTGCCAGCTGAATAGAGACAAGCTTGTGAATGATGAGACAGCGGGTGTTACACAACAGGACAAGCCATGTTTTTTTGTTTTTATTGGTTGCCACTACTCTTCTTGTCAAACAGCTGATCTAAACTGCTGATCTATGAGTTTACTTTACAGAGTACTATTTTTTTTGTTTGCTTGTCAGCAGAGTTCTTGAGATGTCTCTTTCTTGTGAATTCTCGAGTGAAATGCTTATGTGTGTGCATGTTTACTATATATTAGGCCTACAGTAGATGTGCATGTTGAGGTCATCTGCCAGCTTGTATAATTTCATTTTATTTCCCCTGGCATTGTATAACCGCCAAGCCACAAAATCCCTTGTCGCCTGAGGATTAACTTTTTAGATGTGCAAATATATACAATGTAATGGGTTAATCACATGCTTATGTACAATTCAGTGAGTCAGCTGTTTTGCTAGTGTGCTGCTTAGCATCACTGGGATGGTAATCCGTTACAGTACAGTAGGCCTCTGTCAGGAATCTAAAAAAAAAAACAGAAAAAAAGAACAATAAATAAAGCCAAGACTCTAAGCTGAAGTTTGAGGAGTGAAAAGTTTATCACAGAGAAAAATGTTTTCTACTGCAAATTACAAAGCTAATTTATTTGCTGTTTTGTAGATATTTTGTAGAGACAAGAAGTGTCTAATTATGTTCTATCTGTTCTTTTATTGCTATCAGTCTTTATTTTCCATCTGCATGTTGGCTTTTGCATCTGTTCTGGCTATTAAGACTTGCTATATATAAAGAAGATGCTGTTTTATTCGGGCAACCAAAAAGATGCTTTTTACTGATTCACATGACCTGGAAATGACCTAAAGACACAAAGCTTAAAAGCTATGTAAAGTGTTACAGTTGTTGATAAAATAAAATAAAAAATATTGAGTTGTCTGTATGCCAATTTTCTTCTGGCCAGAATATACTGCAAATATTTGCTTATAATCAATGTAAACAACACAACTTTTTTAAATTAAAAATATATTTAGTTTAGACATTCAAATGGGAAATTTTGTATTTATTATCTAAATAAATAAATTTTAGACAAAAAATTAAAATAGCTAATAAAAAAGTTTTTGAGTAACAAATCTGAATATTAGAATGATTTCTGAAGGATCATGTGTTACTGAAAACTGGAGTGATGATGCTAAAAAAAACTGAATTCACAGAAATAAATGACATTTTCAAATATATTCAAGTAGAAAGCAGTTATTTTAAATATTAAAACTATTTCAAAATATTACTGCTTTGTATTTGGGAACAAATAAATGCAGACTTGGTGAGCAGAAGATAATTCTTTAAAAAACAAAAAATCTTACTGTTCAAAAAAAAATAAAAAATATATATATATATATATATATATATATATATTAATGTATATATATATATATATATTTGTTTTATTTATTTATTTATTATTTATATATATATATATATATATATATATATATATATATATTTTTTTTTTTTTTTTTTTTATATATATATATATATATATATATATTTTTATTATATATATATATGACTATAAAAATGAAATGACTATATGCAATATGGAGCATGTCTTGGATGTGCCAACTTACTTATGGGTTCTTCGCTAATGTAGGCCACATCTCTTTTTTTTCTTTTCTTTTTTTGGGATTTGTTGTTGAAATGTGAAGGACACAGGGATGATTTTCTGTTGACGGACTGCCAACACTGCTGGAGAGGCTGGGAGAGTAAGGTTCAGTGTCTACTAACCTTTCCCCTCCTGGCCTTGCTCGTTTAGAAGGTAGTAATGTGTCATTATTTTCTCCCCAGATCCTGCCTCAACTGAAACTGGGAAACACTCCAGACCCCCTGGACACTTCAGAGGCCCTGATCCAGCAGATCAGCGGGAAGTGAGAAACATAGAGAGGTACTAATGTACTTCTGCTGGCCTGGATTTAGTTACTTGGTTTTAGAACACAGTTGATGAAGGAGGTTTCCTGTGTTCTTACTTATGAAATTTTACAGCACCACTAGATCAGAAATAATTACCAAATTAATTACATTAATTACAACTTATATAAAACTTTGAGTTAATGCATTGTGTTTCCGTAGCCAGGGTTTTATCATTACAGAGGTCCCAAAAAACTATAATAGTACTACAATAAATTATACTAACATTGGATGTAACAAAAATATCATAACAAAAATGTACAACACATGACAACCCACTTAATAAGCATGCAACAGCATTCCCCAAACCTGACATTAATGTAACATGAACTTTCGGGCTATTGCACGTATGGTCTCAAACTTGATATAAGAAAGTTTGCTTGTAAAGAAATAAAATACTCGTATGACTAATTAAAAAATAACACGACCGCAGACAGAAAGAGTAATTATGCACTTGGCTTTTTTGTCACAGGGTGACAGCAACAGTTTTAATGGCAGATGCTTCCACTGAAGCTTCCTTGTCAAAGTTTTTAACCAATGTAGTCTCCACAGAGGTCATCACAGAACAGCGGGTACACTTCTGCTGTACACCAGGGTCAAATAAGCACAGGAGAGAGGGTATATCTGTGACACGACATCATTAATAATGGTCTACAGGAAGTCCTTGGTAAAGTAAAATCTTTACTGTACTTTAACTAAAGGACAAAAATGATGCTACTTAGTAACGCATGAAACGGACACTGTGTTAGACCAGCCTAGACAAACCTATGATTATTCTGCAGATATGGACTTAGCTTTAAAAAATAATCATTCTTATCTAAATCCCATCCAAAATCATAATTAAAAAGAGCTTGATCTGCCTATTGTCCAAAGATGTTCTACTGATAATTAATTCAACAATTAATTTGTTTCCTCCTAAGAGAGGAACAAAATTTCTGAAACTACATAAATCTCTCCACAACCTTCTAAACTCCTCTCACAAGTCAAGATTATCGTTAGTGACAGGCTTTTTGAAACGTGGGAATCAAAATAAAGTACCCAGTATCTTGTCCATGTCCCCTAAGGTTTGCGGTGGCAGGCGCCGTGAGGAGCTTCCACAGACTCTTTTAAGCAGAGCTGACAGGAAGTACTGTAATGAGAGAAGTGTCTGTGCCACAGATATGCATCTCAGCGGCTGATAGCGGCTGACAGCGGCCTGAGCCATCCCATCTCTCAAAGTGTGAGGGGAGGGGGTGACAGCAGAGAGCCATGCAATTTGAAGTGCCTCTCATCTGCATATTGATTGAGAACTTTATCACGCATCACTAATGAGTGAATGGCTTCGTTTTCCAAGATGATGATAATGTTGATCATCATCAAGGCTTCAGTCTCAGTTAATATTCAGCCCTCTACACCTACGACACTCAGCTCCATTCAATTAACATTTCACACGCTGGCTGCCAATCGACACCTTCACTGTTTATTAGAAGAAATTCTCCAGATATGGTTGACTGTGCTGTAATTGCATCAATATGTCTCCAGTGTTTATACAACACATAAAAAAACATCTCATCAGAATGTACTTGTGTTCTGTGTATTGCCATAAGATCTATTCATATTTTTTTTCTGTAAGATTGCCATCCTGTATTAGCATTGTGTTAAAAGACAACTGGTGATTGCTACTGGAGAGCATTAGCATGCATGATAAAGCCAAAAAGCATTTATTTACACCATTAACAAAGAGTTTTTCTTTCTTGTTTTAAAAGCATTATCTCACTTTTTTTTAAAGTATTTATGATAAAAGACACTTTCTGAAAATATGTCTTAATGTATTCTATAGTTTGGTTTCACAAGTAGGCATGTTTAGATATGTTTAGTGGGAAACAAGACAAAAATTCTGACAAAGGGAATCCATTTTACATTGAACTGTTTCAGCAAAGCCACATATATGGTTTGAAAATACATCTGAAACAAGTTATTCACATTCCTTTATAGTGCAGAATATTAGATGTTTTGCCTTGATCATGGCCAAAACAAATGGGATTTAGTATTAGTGTGCAAATGTTCTTTGACCAGCATGAAATACTGTACCTTACCATTTTAAAGGTTAAGCTGCACTCTGCGGAAATGCCTGAGGAGCTGGAAGTGCATTCAATGCATATGTAATGATTTCCAGTTTTTCCATTCTATAATTTACGTTGCGGTCTTGAGGGACAGCATAAGAGCTAGTGAAATTTGCCATTTAACTAATTGGGCCAAACCAAGAGGGAAAAGAGGTCAAAATCAAATCCAAAACATGACTATATAAATTGACAGTTTTTTCTAACCTTTAGCTTGACACATTAACGTGCACAATTCATATTAAAATGTTGCTGACAACAAATATATTCCTGTAATGATCATTTGAGCGATGTAACTCAACGTGAATTGTGCATATGCAGTTTTTAGCCAACACCAAAAGGGAAGGGGAGCATATGTCTTAAAGAAGGTGAAACTTAAGAGTATTTTGGCGTTCTGCTACAGCAATTCAGCAGGCTGCAGGCGGTTTATTGATGGTTCTTCAAACCGTGAGAGGACGGCTTGCTTTTATCTCCTGGGGAGTTTAAATGAGTGCTGGGGTTAAGTCATGCATTCACTCTTTCTCGAACACAGCGGAAATTTTCCATTTAAGATCCCAGTACATGGGGAGTCCTGTTTATAATCTGCCGCTTTGTTTGCACAATTTGTCAATGGCGTCGGTTGTCCAAAGTATTGTAAAAATTATTCATTTTCACAGTGTGAGATTGTGAGCAATTGCGCCTTACTTCCTGTCATTGCAACCCCATTTTTCAATAAGAAATCAAAGAAAAACAGCACAATATCTTTAAGGTGTGTGTGTTTTTCTCCATTATGTAAATGTCTCCATTGATGTTATTTCACATCTGCTGATTCACGTGCCTTTTTCACACTGGATCAATTGCTGAAGAAGA
Organism: Carassius carassius; assembly: GCF_963082965.1. Classification (NCBI taxonomy): domain Eukaryota; kingdom Metazoa; phylum Chordata; class Actinopteri; order Cypriniformes; family Cyprinidae; genus Carassius; species Carassius carassius. Next base: position 19,561,781 of record NC_081788.1, on the reverse strand, counting down.
TTAATGCCACAATAAACAGCTTATTGCACTTTGTCTCTCTCAAAACGACTTTTACTGACTTCATACCAAGCTAGAAATTAGTTTCAAATCTCCTTCGGTGTGTCAGTACTGTCAAAAAAGTAACTATGAACTCCATTAAAAGCCTTAAACAAGGACTCAGAGGACAAATTTCAATGTAGCGTAAACTTATGATTCATATTGCAGCTCAATAATCACCATTTACATTTTATTTGATGCATAGCTATTCTGGTGAATTACATTTCTGGTTCAATGGCTCCTCTTTTGTGTTCTCTGTTACATGGTTCGAAGTAATCCACAGGATACCTGGCACACCAAAGCTTGCTTTCATTCCTTTAAACCTTTGTTAGCTTTGCGCATGAGTCAATGTCCACAAATTTAGTATTGCATGAGAGAGGCGGTTCAGAGAAACAGTGACCCCTTTAGGATTTCTCCTATAAAAAAGGTGCCTTTTCCAGTTTCCATGGGGAGATTTTAAAGTAAAAGATTTTTAAGATTTTAAAATTCAGTTTGGTTAATAATTACATTGTGCCATTTCAGAATTCATACTTTTACAGTAATTTGGCAGTACAATTATTGCACTACAGTGTGCTTCTAAGAAAAAAGGTCTAGATGACAACACATTCCAAGAATTCTGAAACAACAGAACATCTTTGTGTAAGGAAAATAAGTTTGAATTTAAACACAAAAGTGGTAGTGGGAAATTCAGCTTGGAATTAATCTGTCTTTTGAGTCAAATCTTTCAAATAAATTCAGTTCTTTACAAAACCATTCAGTCTTCTGTGGAAGATAATAGAATATATTTTTAGAAATGCCAAAACTGTCACCAAAACTAGTTACCAACAATCTTCAAAAAAATTCTTAAAAAAACAAAAACAAAAAAACAAACAAACATAGTCACACAGGTTTGATAACAGAATTGTAATTTCCTTCTGAACTAGCGCTTTAAATCTTTTTTTTTCACATACACATAAAAGATACACAAATGGCACTCATTTCGTAGAATGACCCAAAGGCAGAGAGCACACAAAACCAAGGCAGCGATAAAGTTCTAAAAATTATGACATAAAGAGGCATTGGCCACATCAATACCAGATAGAGGAATGGCCAAAGGGCAATAGCAAAGCTGTTGCTCACTTAGAAAGGAAGACAGAATAAATGAGAGAGGAAGATCTGGATCTGCTCTCATTTTTATTAATAGAAGCCTATTAATTAACCCCAGAGGTGTTAAATATAGCCCAGACACTCAGGCAGTTGGCTCAGCTTGCGAGGGGAGAATTGTAGCAGTGAGAGCTGTAACAAAGCCTGGAACAGCTGCTCCTGTGACTGCACCTGAGCCCAGAGAACACCTACTGAACCTGCCACGTATCCATCAGTCAAAATCTGGAGGACTGCCCACCTCACTGCTGGTCAAATGGACCAGAGAGGCCCAAACCAACCCCAGCATTTCCCTTTTGCCTGAGTTGGTTTGAAAAGAGGGTGAAAGAGCAGGGGAATCATTGATAAAGAGAGCACTGAAGGGGAAATGAAGGTGCCAGATGGAGAGAGCAACAGATTGCCCACCTTGTATTGCAGGTTTTCATTAGCATTACATCATTAGCATCATTACCTGGCAGCTAGATTGCAGAATTTCATCTCATTATGTCTTGTATCTGATATTTGTAATTAATAGCAATCACAAGGATAGTATGTTAAAAGATTCATTTCCATCCATTCACAGTTACAATGTTCACTTCATTAATATTAATCAAGGAAATCCCTAATATGGACAAATGCATCCAGCTATCGCTGTAACTAATCAAAATAAAAAGAAGAAACATTTTGACTGATAAAACATGAAGACAAAAAGTACAACTGCGACAGTATATGGTCTGTGTGTTTTTCAAGTCATCTGCAGGTAATAATGCAGTGCTAATTGACATTTATATAATATTTATTACAGTATAGGAACTATAAAATATATTTTCTGCCTTATTCTGTGAAAATAATTGACAAAAAAGTGTTTATAGTGTATAACTCAATCATAAAATTGTCATTTGGAAAACATAGGAAAAAATATTACAGAACACAAATTATTGGTTATTGTCCAGCATTTGATTTCTTAGATAATTAAAAAAAGAGAGATTAGGGGGGAAACAATGCTAAAAAATTAGACATACACAAACAAAATGTATTACACATGACATTTATGTCTCCCTCACTTCTAAAATGATGGCTACGCCCCTGTATGCAGATATCTAACCCCTACTGTATAGGTATCATTATTTATATTATATACTTTTGTATTACAGAGAGCATTCACTTGGTCTTTTTTGAAATCGACCAACCATCTAGAGGATATTACAGCATCTGTGTTTGAGACTAAGTGAGGTGTTTACCCTGATTCCCACTGACAAGCTCCAGTTCCAGACACAGAGTGGGCAGATGCGCTTGCACTCAGCTGTCAGGACCCCTGATGCCAACTCAATGGACTTCACCTGCCAGCCGGCAGCCAGCAATGTGTCCACTGATGCCACTCAACTGTACTGTTATTAGTTTGGGAAACAGATGCATTCTTTCTGTAGTGTTAGTTAGTGTTAATGTGGAAATAACAGCTGTAGGTGAGTGTCAAATTCCTCAGTGGTGTGTGGGATTTGAATTCAGGCTGGAAATTATATTTTCTCATAGTATTTTTAGATTCTACAAGATTTGTTGAATGAAAAAATGAGTTAAAACAGCAAATTCAATATTTCAACACCACAAAAATGTCTTAAGGAAACGTGTGTTTGAGTTAATGTCTCTTTGACAGTTTTGAAGTTTGTGATATCAGAAATGAGGACCATTATTGTGCCTCACTGCAATCCTGGAAGAAATTTTCAAAAATAAGACTTACAGTAATTTACCTCAATCAATCAATCAATCAATCAATCAATCAATCAATCAATCAATCATTAGATAGATAGATAGATAGATAGATAGATAGATAGATAGATAGATAGATAGATAGACAGATAGATAGATAGATAGATAGATAGATAGATAGATAGATAGATAGATAGATAGATAGATAGATAGATAGATAGATAGATAGATAGATAGATAGATAGATATCTGCTATTTATTCATACAACATCATGCATTAGGCAATGAGCTCTGAAAGTATATCTGGCAACTCACAGCTGTGCTCATTCACTATTTGTACATCCAATGTTCAGAGTTCCAGATATATAATAAAACTGCAATGTAGAGATTTTTTTCAGGTTCAGCACAACAATGCAGACTCTGACAAGTGCTAATAATCACCCAGGTGGTTCCATATGAAAGCGCTACAAGACTATGCAAATGCACGGTGTACTTAAACAATGCATCTTGTATAACCATGACACAAGTGTCCTCTGTTTCATATTCCAAATTAGAGGCCAGATGCATTAAGTAAGACATTCCACATCATGGCATGTAGCTAAAGCAAAAACACTGAGCAAAAAGAATAATCAATGGCACTGTCAGGCGGAACAGCAGGAATCCACTGACCTGGGATCTGCTGCATGCTGCACAAAAACCTGGTGCTAATGAGAAAGGCTCAACAGTGGCTAGGTTCAGCTGACTGCTGTTAAGAGAGGAAGGTGAGAACGTAGGGATGAAACATGAGTAGACTGACCTATAGTGGAGAGGTGAAGGCCCGTCACTGCTCATCAGGGTAAGACAGAACCACTCCTCGAAAAGAATGAGGAATGAAGAAATCCTCAAAAGAAAGCAATGCTGTGAGTGTGGTATTGGTGTTTTTTTTTTTTTTTTTTTGTGAAAAGGTAAGACAAAAAAAAATGGGAAAGGAAAATGCCTGTAAAAATGTAAAATGTGAGAATTAAGAGGTCAAATACAACAGAGTGCATTTATATACAGTATATTTGAAAATAATGCCAAATATGTATTAAACATAATGGCTTAAAATCTTTCATATGAAAATGTGCTTTAAGAGGCAAGAAAATATTAAAATACATTTTGGATAAATGCAATTTTTTATATATTTGACACAATATACAGTATATATATATAGAAGGAACACAAGAAGGAAGGAACATCAAGCTGAGGATATTCTAAATAGTCTTTATTAATCCAACACAGGAGCAAATCCAAAAGGGAGAATAGGAGGAAGACACACGTATGGAACTGGTAGACCCAACAAAACTGAACAGAAAGGACATGGGCTTATAATGGCAGGATAAGGAGGAACAGTCTGAATATATAAATGTAAATCTGATTATATAGTTATAATTCTGAGTATATAATGTAAATCTGAACATATTTGTAAATCTGAACATATAGAGGTAAACCTGAATATATAGTTATAATTCTGAATATATACATGTAAATCTGAATATGTAGTTATGAGCCTGAATATATAGAAGTAAATCTGAATATATATTTATAAGCCTGAATATATAAATGTAAGTTGTGAATATATAGAAGTTAATCTGAATATATAGATATAATCAGTGTTGGGGTAGTTACTCAAATAAATTAATTAGTTACTAGTTACTTCTGTAAATTGTAATGAGATTACTTTACTAGTCACTGCATTTGAAAAGTATATTCACTACTTATTACTTTACTTTACTTTTTTAGGGCCCTATGAAATCCGTTTTATTTTATCCCAAATTCCGTTAAATTTTTTGTAATGCGTTACTTTACTTCGTTAACCAAAAAAGTAATATAGTTAATGTAATCCATTAATTTGTAACTCGTTGCCCACAATTAAATGTAAGTTGTGAATATATAGAAGTTAATCTGCCTATTGACATGCCTAATAATAAAGATCCATTTATGTTGAAATGTTGACTATATACTGTATTTTCAGATAGCATTTATATACTTAAGATTTATGAACATACATTGTGATTTACTAATATATATATATATATATATATATATATATTTCTCTTTCTGATTCTGATTCTGATTCTGATATAACGTACTCGGTTACTAAACGTAACCTCGGTTCTCTCTAGAAGAGCGAACGAGTACTGCGTCTTAGCTAAGACGCTACGGGAAAAGTCTCTTTTCACGAAATACTGAAGCAAAAAATTATCCTTAATTTTGTATTTTTGTAAAGCGCATTTGCAGCAGTACACAGCCATAGGCGAGACGGCTCGTTCGCTCATTGGCTTGTTCTGCGGCAACTGCACAGCCTATCGAGCGCAGGCTGATGCAACATCATGACCAACTTCCCGCCGAAACGGGTGTGGCCCAACTTATAAAAGGAGCTCGAAAAGGCTGACTCACCTGATTTATTTCATCGCCGAAGTGAACCAGAGTGAATCGTACGCACGGCAGAGAACGCAGTACTCGTTCGCTCTTCTAGAGAGAACCGAGGTTACGTTTAGTAACCGAGTACGTATTCTTACGAGAGCTCTCTCGTACTGCGTCTTAGCTAAGACGCTACGGGAACCCAATGTAAAACGCCGTGCGCGCAGGGATCACACACCAATAAACCTGAAGCAACGCCCAGGATTTACAGTGCACAGTCACCTGAGGGACTCACAGAGAGTCCAGGACAGAAAAGGGAAAAAGCCCTATATCTAGCAGCATCCGTAGATGCGGCAATATGACATCACACAGCTGAGGCAAGGCCTGACCAATGTGGCAATGCGGGTCTTACGCAATACTGCCCATATAACAGTCGGCAGCGCATAGCGCTCGTGAACTCAGAATTCCCCTCAGGGCCCTGATCCGACAACAGCCTTGCTTGCAAGGCGGGGACCTCCAGGATATAGAACCTGATAAATGTAGACGGCGAGGCCCAACCTGCCGCCATACATATATCCTGCAAGGAGATCCCAGTAGACCACGCCCACGACGAGGCGACGCCTCTTGTGGAGTGTGCTCTGACGCCCAACGGGCACTGAAGGCCCCTGGAAGCGTAAGCTAATGCTATGGCGTCAACTATCAATCTGGATAGAGTCTGTCTCGAAACAGCCATTCCCTTGGAACGTCCACCGAACGAGACAAACAGCTGCTCCGTCTGCCGAAAGGCAGCAGAGCGAGACACATAAGCTCTTAAAACCCTGACAGGGCAAAGAAGACTCGAGTCTCCATCCTCCCCTGACACCGGCAGGGCAGACAGGGCAATAACCTGAGCCCGAAACAGTGTGTTGAGGGATTTCGGCACATAACCGTGCCTAGGTTTGAGTATGACCCTTGAGTCATTGGGCCCAAACTCCAAGCACGACTGGCTCACCGAGAGCGCGTGCAAATCACCCACACGCTTCACAGAAGCGAGAGCCAACAAGAATACTGTCTTGAACGACAGATGCTGAAGGCTAACTGATTGGATAGGCTCAAAAAGGGGACCCTTCAAGGCCTCCAAAACCGCCGCGAGGTCCCACATAGGGACTGACGGAGGTCTGGGAGGATTCAGCCTCCTAGCTCCTCTGAGGAACCGGATGACTAAATCGTTCCTTCCTATTGACTGACCGGACGCCGTTTCAGAAAAAGCCGCGATGGCCGCCACATAAACTTTGAGTGTGGATGGGGCTCTGCCCTTATCCAACAGCTCCTGTAGGAAGGAGAGGACCTCCGTCACCTCACAACTAAGGGGTGAATAACCTCGAGCTGTGCACCAGCTGGAGAACACCGACCACTTCGAGGCATACAGACGTCGTGTCAACGGAGCTCTAGCCTGAGTGATGGTATTTAGCACTCCCACTGCGAGATCAGCGGGTAACCGTTGAGCGCCCACACATGGAGGGACCACAACTCCGGTTGAGGGTGCCAAATCGAGCCCCTGGCCTGCGAGAGGAGGTCCCTCCTCAACGGTACCGGCCATGGGGCGACATCTGCTAACTGCATCAAATCTGGGAACCATGGTTGGTTCTTCCAAAGAGGTGTAACAAGCAGTATTGAACATCTCGTTTCTCTCACCCATTCTATCACCTGCGGAAGGAGGGAGACGGGAGGGAACGCATAAAGCGGGCAGCACGGCCATCTCCGTGACAGCGCGCTTTCGTTCTTGGAAAAGAACGTGGGGCAGTGAGCGTTTTCGTGGGACGCGAAGAGGTCCACCTCCACCATGCCAAATCTCTCCCACAACAGCCGGACGGTTTGCGGGTGTAGAGACCATTCGCCCGTAGGAACATTGCCTCTGGACAGCCTGTCTGGACCCAGATTCTGCAGCCCAGGCACATGCACTGCTCTCAGCGAGCGCACGTTGCGCTGAGCCCAAACCAGAAGGCGTTCCGTCAGCCTGCACAGGTTTCGGGACCCGAGACCGCCCTGGCGATTTATGTAGGACAACACGGACATGTAGTTCGAACGGACTACGACGTGGTGATCCTTGATATGGGGACAAAAGCGCGTTCTCCACTGCCAGCATTTCCAGGCAGTTGATATGATGGAGCTTTTCCCGTTCTGACCATAGGCCAAAGGACGGTCTGCCTTCGAGCAGCGCTCCCCATCCCGAAGTGGAGGCGTCCGTTTTGCGCGGCACCCGAGCCTTCAGCCAGAACTGCAGGGGGGGCATGCGGAGCAGGCCCAGCAACAGAACCGGAGATGCTGAGGCCATGAGACCTAGCATCTTTTGACAGTGTTTGAGCGACACGGTCGCCCCGCAGCGGAAAGAACTCGCTGCGCGCTGAATGCCCATCGCGCGCTGTGGTGACAGCCGCGCCGTCATGGAACACGAGTTCAGAACTATACCCAGAAACAGGATCGTCTGACTGGGGTTCAGCGAACTCTTCGCCCAATTGACACTGAGGCCGAGCTTCTCGAGGTGATCGAGTAAAACCGCTCCGCTCGTGATCGGGCCAGAACCAGCCAGTCGTCCAAATAATTCAGCACTCGTATGCCTCTGAGTCTGAGAGGAGCGAGCGCTGCATCCATGCACCTCGTAAACGTACGAGGAGCTACGGACAAGCCGAATGGCAGGACTGTAAACTGGTATGCCTGGCCCTCGAAGGCGAATCTCAAATATCGCCTGTGGTTTGACGCTATCTGTATTTGAAAATACGCGTCCTTCAGATCTATTGACATGAACCAGTCCCCTCTAGGAATCTGCGCGAGGAGCTTCCTGGTCGTGAGCATTTTGAAACTGCGTTTCATCAATGCCTTGTTCAGCTGTCTTAGATCCAGTATGGGCCTGAGACCCCCGTCTCTCTTGGGCACCAGAAAGTATCTGCTGTACAGCCCCCCCTCGCTTTGAGTTTGAGACACAGGCTCTACAGCCCCTTTGCTCAACAGTTTTGATATTTCGGCCCGAAGTATGTGTGCTACTTCTGTTTTGACCGTAGTTTCGACGCGCGCTGAAAAGCGCGGTGGGCGTCGAGAAAACTGTAGCGAGTAGCCTCTCTTTATAAAGCCTAGCACCCAATCCGAAAACCCTGGAAGCGCTGACCATGCATCTGCATGAATGGCTAAGGGCTGGATGCGAAGCGCGCTTCTGTTGACTGGGCAACGGCGGCGCTCGAGTGTGCTGCGCATCTGAGGCGGGGAGCACGCTGATCACAGCGGGCAGATCGCTCTTCCTCGACCCCGTCCCGGCGCTTAACCGACTGGGGGGAGGCTGAACGGGTCCCGTGGGACTCGATATATCTGCGAGTAACCGTGGGCTTCATGTGTGCACATTTACCACTTTCAACTCGCTGTCTGCCTGTGCAGAATGTACGTGCACGGGCCTCGTTTTTACTGAAGCCCCGCGCCGTATGTGACATAGTGTATGTGGGCACTGTGAAGTGGGCACGTTTACTATGCGGCGCGCTCGACCGATCTGTGTCGATCTTATGTGCGCTAGCCCTGTGTGCAGGGCTGTGCTTACATGTGGAGATGGGCACTGAGTAGTGGGTAGTCACTGTATTTATAGCACCATCGGCCATGGCCGGACGAGCGTGCACGGGTTTCGTTTTTACAGAAACCACATGACGCGTGTGACATAGTAATTGTGGGCACTGAGGGGTGGGCACGCTTACTATGCAGTGTGCGTGACCGACTTGAGTCGACATTATGGGCGCAGGCCCTGTGTGCAGGGCTGTGCCTACATGCGGAGATGGGCACTGAGGAGTGGGCATCGTCACAACATTTATAGCACCATCGGCCGTGGCCGGAACACCAGAAAAAACACTCTTTTTGTGAAACATCTGGGTAGCCGTGATAACGGCTTTTGTGTGCAGGCAAGCGGGCACTCGTGCAGGCTTGCGCATTGCAGAAGACACTGAAGCAGTCACAACTCTTGGAACTGCAACAGCGGCGCGCTTGGGTGAGAGCTCGGCCGCAGCGGAACTCAAACACCGGCGCTTTCCCAGCAGTGCTAGGATGCTTTCAGGGCTTCTGGCTTCACCGCAATCCTCTGCCGCGGCTCCCGTCCCATGGCCTGTGCAGCCGACTTAGTAGCGCGGAGGGAGAGATCCGAAGCACTCCTCAGATCCGCGAGACAGATCGCTTCAGGTCCCATCTCATCCAGCTTGCGGAGAAGATCGCCCTGGAAAATCTGTAGCATAGCCATGGTGTGTAGCGCAGACGCAGCCTGCCCAGCAGCAGAGAATATCCGTGCGAGCAGCGATGACGTCATGCGGCAGGCTTTGGATGGCAACGCCGCCTTAGTCCGCCGTCCAGCAGAGGGCGGGCAAAGGTGCGCTGCTATAGCCTGTTCCACCGGTGGAAGTGACAGGTAGCCTTTGTTCTTAGCACCGTCCAGTGTGGAGAATGCTGGCGAAACAGATGAGCGGATTCTCGCCGAGAATGGAGCGTCCCAAGCTTTCGCCACTTCTTCGTGAAGCTCAGGAAGAAAAGGGGCGTGCTTTGAGCTTGAGGAAGAGCGCTCATCCGGAAGATAGCTACCATCCAGCCGGGAACGTGAAGGGGGCGCTGGTGCAGACCACTCGAGGCCGAGGCTCGCCGCGGCCAGCGAGAGTACACGCATCAGCTCCTTATCGATATCCCCCCGTCTGCTGGGCCTCTGAGCAGCGGGCGCGAGATCCACGGAGCTCGCCCAACCCTCACTGCCCAAAGCAAGCAGAGAGCACATGTCTTCTTCCTCCGACGCGGGCCTGAGATCCACTTCCTAAGATGACGCGTCGGCAAGCAGCGGACGCTGCGCATCGGGAAGCGATGCAGGGGAGGCCGGCGAAGCGGAGGGAACCGGCGAGCTCGGCTGAGCTGGAGGCGGTTCTGGTAGGCGCTGCGAGCAGCGCTTCTTACGGCGCTGTGGCGCAGCGGATGATGCAGGCTTCGAGAAGGATGCCAGGCGAGTCCTTAGAGTCACCATAGGCATTAACTCGCAATGAGGGCATCCGCCGTCAGCGAGCGCGAGCGCTGCATGGTCCTCACCCAGACAGGAGACGCAGATGACGTGACAAATCTCCTTCGCTGAGCGGGGCTCTGCACGAGCCGCACGAGGGCATCTTTAAAAAGACGCAGCTCTTTTGTGAATGTGCGTCGCAGGGCGAACACACACACAGGATATAACAGATCAAGGATGTAAAGGATATGGGCGCCAGATAGCGCAGCAGGAACGGCAGTGGAAGGCGGCGATGCCAGCAGCTTCAGGATGGCTCGTCCTGCTGATATGCTCTTCCAGACGGCGCTTGCTTCCTCGTGATCCAGCGATGCGTGAGCTTCGTTGAAGAGATGAAAAATCAGGTGAGTCAGCCTTTTCGAGCTCCTTTTATAGGTTGGGCCACACCCGTTTCGGCGGGAAGTGGCAAGAAGGGCGCGAAGCGCCCTTATTGGTCTGATGTTGCATCAGCCTGCGCTCGATAGGCTGTGCAGTTGCCGCAGAACAAGCCAATGAGCGAACGAGCCGTCTCACCTATGGCTGTGTACTGCTGCAAATGCGCTTTACAAAAATACAAAATTAAGGATAATTTTTTGCTTCAGTATTTCGTGAAAAGAGACTTTTCCCGTAGCGTCTTAGCTAAGACGCAGTACGAGAGAGCTCTCGTAAGAGAACTCTACCATTTAAATGCTGTAATTTTGCATAGTTTTCAATGCATATAATAATACATAATATTAGTATGTAATAGAAGCCAATGTAATTAAAATTGATTTCAATAAATTAAAATATTGTTAAAAATCACACATTATTTTGTGCCGTGGGTAATAGGAGGATTTTCCACCCGGCTACCCAGCTATATATACACACACACACACACACACACACACACACACACACACACATACACACACACACACACACACACACACACACACACACACACACACACACACACACACACAAATCAAATATAAAATGGCCAAAGAATATGAGGAAATCTGAGGAATTAACTTAAATGGAAATATATTTTATAATGTATTATTATTTTCAAATCTATTAGCACTATATTTTTGGGCCAGGTTTGTATAGTTTGAAATATATATTAAAATATATATTAAAGAAATCTGGCATCAAATCTTTGAAAGTTTCTCATTACAAAGTTGCTAAAGAGTTGCATCACTTTAGTATGCGGTGTCTCAGCACACAAATGAGTACAATTCAAATTTAACTAGGCAATAAATGAACTGAAATATGACTATTGGGTTTTTAACAAAGGTGGAAAGCAGAAACAGATTGTGGGTTCTGTGTACATTGTGTATTGATTCATCGAATGATGTAAAAACCTAATGTAAATGTGTTGCCACTTGTCATGTTGGTCAGTCGGACCCTTCCTATCTAAGTAAGTGGTTCTTGGCCAGAATAAGCTGCATTGTGAACCAGAACTTATATAGTCAGTTCAAAGGTCTGGCTACGTGAGACTTGGGGAAAAAGAGACTCCAAAAAAGGCAGAGAGGGAGAGCGTGAGACAGAGAGCGATGAAATGGAAACAGACGGAAATCCTATACTGCTGCAGAGGAAAGATAGCCATGAGCTGTCTTTCTCTAATTGCCTGTCTTGCCTGGCGTTCTCTGCACAGGTCTGGCATGAAGAAGCCCTCATTATACACCCGCACCTTTGGCAGCCTCATTATGGGTCCTTCGCCAGCCGTCTGTTCTGCCTGGTGTGATCACGGTATGATCCGGCTATAAAATCATTCTCTCTTTAGCCCCACCCCCGCCCCCCACCATGTCCAGCATACAGGTGACAGACATTGAAGCAGTTTGACTATGTTTTTATTCCCATCTGAGGATGATTTGTTTGACATAACCAGCACATTCCATGAATACTCTTCATTTTGGTATCCCATTAATTTTAAGAGGCATAAATCCTTTGTTTTATACTGAGAGAACTATAAGATATGTTTGATAAACTGTTACTGTAAATAGTTAAGTTTTCCCAAATTTACTTAAATTGTAGTGTTGGCTGCATTCATAAAGCTCAGCCTTTAGCCCAACCTTTAGTGATTTTTGAGAATTCTTTTGTTGTCTAAAACTACAAACCAGAATTTGGTTCTATTTGCAAGCCTGTTATGCATTTTGCAGTATATTTATTATTATTATTATTATTATTATTATTATTATATTATTATTTTGCTTCATCTTTTTAATTTTTATTCTAGTCAACTGCAAAACCACAAAAATGTAGTGTAACTGTAATTTGCAAATCTCATAGAAAGTGAACATAGAATTTTATAAAGCAGCTCATATGTAGTATTTAATAATTAGTATGACCCCTCAAGTAAACAAATAGCACTTTTTATGGTTAAGCATTGTCTTTAAAAAAATAATAATAATCAAGTCCAATTTTGTACTCTATTCTTGGAAAGTGGCAATTGTGACTCAACAAGGTGGGACACTGTGTGAGTTAGGAAAGGGCTTGGATTTCTGCCTTCACAAGCTACACATATAGAATTAATGGGATTTTGGTAATGAATGTCACAGAAAAACAAAGCACGTCTAGTGAGAATGTCAAACAAGGTACAGTACAACAGTGTCAACAAACAAACAAGCCTCAAAGAAAACACCAATTCATGAGGAACCAGTGACAGATGGGAAACAGCACCTGACATCAATACTGTCAGAACTTTCATCAAAGTTTACAAAGCCTTTTCCATCTGAATGGCTCAACTGTGAGCAAAGATGAAAAGAATAAAAATTCAAAGATCTCTTGAAAGATGCTGAAGTCTTGCACAGTATACCGCTATCTCTGTGAAGATATGAAAGTTCTAAAAATCTCTGGGGTTGATTGCAATAATCATGATAATGTTCATCATTTGAAGTGTTCATGACAGACATCAGGTCACCGTAAAGTCTCCTGCCAAAATTGCTTATTAGATGTACATAACTGTGTGGCCGCCTTTTGACTAGAGAATGATTCCCTTCTCCTTAACCATTTGTGGAATCCAAGAGGAATCGATAAAATTGCAATGCAGTGCTAAAGGTTGTAAAGCTCTTGCCTATTGATTGGAAAGAGTCTGTGCCTGCAATCAATCGCTCTGACATGTAAGTTAGGTCAACGAAAGCCAACATACGTTTCAACTCTGTTGCAGGTTCTGTGAAGGATAAAAGCAAAAACAAGCTAGCCTAAAAAAATAAATAATAATATATACATATTATGTTGTGTATATATTATATATAGTAGTTGCCCACTAACAAGCCCAAATACCATCTACCTCAAGCAAGAACTGTTAAATGGACAAAGTCAAATGATAACAAGAGTCTGAGAATAGTTGGAGGCAAGTTAAACAAGTAGATCTCTCTGTGGCGAGTGGGGCGGGGCCGAGGGACGTGGGAACACGAGTGAGGCCGGCAGTGATTGGGCAAATCAGTGGCACCTGCGGCCCACCGCCGGTCTCGAGTCCCACGTAGGAGATGGAAGGATATAAAACTGGAGCGACGACAGTGAAGGACGAGAGAGGACCAGGCCTGGGCTTTTAGTTGTGTTTTGGTTTTTATTTGAGCGCACCAGTCGTCCTTGAGGGGCTGGTGCGCTGTTTTGTGTTTATTTTTGTTATATTAAATGTTGTTTGATTGTCCGCCGGTTCCCGCCTCCTTCTTCCCGATGATTTGGAAGTTTAATTCATTATACTCTCATTTAAAGAAAAAATATTAGCTTATAGCACATTTTAAATAACTTGTCTTTGACTGCCATGTCAAATGTTTAGACACGTCAAACATAATCTGTCAATATGCACCCTTATAATAAAAAATGTCTTTCTTAGTGTTATAACCAAAGGCCATGCCATTAAGACCAGCAATATTGAGCTCTCAAATGACTTCAAGTATAAGAACAAAGTTTTCTGCTTTGAGCAACACTTAGTCAATGAGATCATTCAACAAAATTTATCATAATTAGCCACTGGCTGAAGGGCCTCAAGTGAACCTACTGTAGTCTCCACAGGGAACAATGTGAGAAGCTTGGCTTGGCAACATGAGCACATTACTTTTTCGCCTTGATGTGGCTTTAACACTTTACTCTCAACATGTAGTATATTTCGAGAGACTATGAATCAAAGGGAACTGAAAGTATTATGCTGGTTTACTGTAAGAGAGAACTTTAGCTTTTACTGTTAAACAACTTCCAGGATTTTAATATTTAGTTTTAATTATTTTTTTATTTTTTTTGCCAGTTGGTGTAATTTTTAAGTCAATACTGTACTTCAAAGTACAGAAATAAACAATTATTTTACAAACAATTAAGGGGGTGGGGTGTTTGCGATACCACTGTGGTGAAATGAATGGTTTTTATCTCTAGTAAAATTTAATTATGAGTTGACAACCAGGCATGCACAAATATTAACACCCAGCATACAAAACTCGGTGGCAATCATAACAAGATAATTAGACATTTTTTTAAATTAAAAAACCCTAACATTTAGAGTCACTGATCATGTCATCAAAAACAACAACACCAAAGTAAACAGCTTAATATATAATAATAAAATTGCAACTTAATAATTTATTCATGCTGCAAGCTTTTAAAATAAATGCAAGCCATATCAATTCATGTAATAAATATAAACAGTTCTTCTGTAACCCCATCAAAGGTAAAGTCTTTGATGCACATGAAATATATATTGTTTCTCGAGTACATTAGAGCAGTAATATCACACGAGCTAGAATGCTGCTGATTAATACAACAGATTAAATATGGAAAACCAAGTGTAAATTCTGTATTACCCCAAGCATGAATTAGTAGCAACAACAGACAGGGCCAGTTATGGAGCAACAAGGAGAAAGTATGATTGTGTGATATTGCTTTTATACAACAGTTCAATAAATGATAAGTTAAATAATTTACAATTTAGAAACAGTATTGCAAGTTCTGTATGGTCTTTCTGCCAATGAAAAAAGAACCAAACAAAAGCCACAGTAGAAAAAGTGCAAAACATAGTAGTGGTGTTTAATTCCTGATTGATTCTGAATGATTTAACAATCAGTTTAACGAATGATTAAATGACTAATTCGTAAAAGGAGAACATTTGTTTAATTCCCTAATGATAAAGAATTCAAGCGAATTGGATGAGGGAATGTTTCATTGAATCATTTGTAAACACAGTCACCTTGAAGCCATACTTACTGGAGTAACCATGGATGGTCAACTTATTGTGTGTAAGAATCGAGTGTAAGAATCACTCTCTATGCAACAGTCTTCTACTCTGGTCAAATTCAATAGCCTTTCTAGCTTCATAAATGTCATTCATTTGCAGGGGTCAGAGGTTAACAGAGGAAACACTGAGGTGCTTCATACACAATCAGCAGTGAGAACTCATACTTTGGTAGGTGATTTTAAGACACTGCAACAGAGGGAAGTGTATCTGAAATGGACAGTGCACTGGTCATGCAGAATCAGAAAACAATGTTTAATTTGCTGCTTTTAGGGAAGGGGAAAACATTTCTGTCCAGATGTTTAGATAATACTATAAACACCTAGTACACCATCAGATATTACTAAAACTTCAAGTTGAATAAATACTTTTCCATTGAGATTACACAAAGATGCTTGAGGCAAGAGTTTGGTGGCTTTAAATGTCAGATTTTTTGGTCAAATAAATGAGTGTGTTTACTGTCATGCATAACCAAAAATGCACTTAAAATATTCTGAATATGTTTATTTCAAACAGTAGATTTCACTTACAGTAGACTACATTATGTGGGCACATAAATGTCCCGAAATGTCAACCAGACACCATCTGTACTTGCAAGTTTAACTGAAGTGTGTGGGCAGTAAAAGCATTTTAAATAATTCATTCGCTGACACGATGCCCTGAATGTGCTTCATGTTCAGATATTCACAGGAGCATTCATAAAAGTGTCACATTAATATGATTAGCACATCTCATGACGTCTACCACATTTACTGTACACATATGCTTTAAACAAAAACATCTTCAGGACTTAGTGTTCTAATTCATATGCACTTATACACCCACGTCAGCCAAGCTAGTGTAATTTTGTAATTTTTTTCCAGTTCCCCCTTTCCATAGAGCCATTTAATATATTCCACCTACAGTAATTCCCGCATTCAAACACAATGCATCTCACTTTTTGCTTATGCATCATACCAATTTTCAACTATTTTATCTTAAGTTAGCAATGAAATGCATGCCGGGCCTGCTTTGTATCTTACTCTTGTAAACAAATGGCAAATGATTTGTTTCTAGACGCATCTGTCTGTGTAAATAGATCTATCTGAAAATGCAGATCCATTTCGCTGTGCGGCCCTGACAGATGATGTTATTTATGTTACCACGGCGGTATTCAGGTAGTGGCAGCATTATGCTTTTGTCACTGTTAATCTCTGCAGTGGGTTAAACAGCTTTTGTTACAAATGACCCAATGATGCCACACTTTGTGTAAGAGAGCATCTGGACCAGATTAGAGAGTAACTTGTCAAAGCAAGCACTCCCATATTTATGAATGTCAAGTGACTCATTCAGTAAAGCTTAATGAGTAAATGTAAACTCACTTTTCACATACATGCTTTACTTATAGTCTAAGACCAAATTCACTGGTAGGAGAACCCTTATTCAAATTAATGTTAGATTTATAGTCACGTTTTGAAGTGCAGTCTGCCCACACATAACGAGTGCTCCATTAATGAAAGCTTGCACACATAATGTGTAACCTTTACAGTATGTAGTAATCTGTCAAAACTCCTTTTTATGGGAAAAGCCATAGGAAACAAGAAAGGTTTTCTCAAAGTTTTCAAAATAAAGTAAAATCTAGTGACATTGCCCTGCATGCAACACAAAATTTGTATGTCTCAATTGCATTTAGACTCACCCAGCCAACAAAAAATTCCAATTGCGTGGGTTGCATGGTGCCCAAACACGCTACTGGGAAAAATTTTTGTACAGAAAAAAAGGTTCTGAGAATGTTCCCTCGTAGACAGGAAGAAACGTCTCTAGGTAACGTATGTAACCCTAGTTCCTCGAGGGAACCCAACAATCTCTGAGCCGGAGAAAGTATACTCTTCTTGGCGTTCAGTCTCAAACCCAGCTCCCCCATATGTGCGAGAACGACATCTCGATGTCGAACCGCAATCTGCTCTGACTGAGCTAAAATCAACCAATCGTCGATATAATTGAGAATGCGGATGCCCTGCGTGCGCAGGGGGGCCAGAGCCGCATCTACACACTTTGTGAACGTGTGGGGTGAGAGTGCGAGGCCAAAGGGAAGTACTCGATATTGGTAGGCTTCGCCCCCGAAAGCGAACCTCAGAAACTTCCTGTGTTGAGGAAGGATGGAGATATGAAAATATGCGTCTTTGAGATCGTGACAAACCAGTCCTCGGACCTGATCTGAGCTACAACATGCTTGATTGTGAGCATTCTGAACTTCAGTCTCATAACTGAACGATTTAAGACCCTCAAGTCTATAATCGGACGCAGCCCCCCATCCTTCTTTGGAACTATGAAATACCGGCTGTAAAATCCGGACTCCCTGTCCTGAGGAGGGACCACCTCGATGGCCCCCTTCTCTAATAGGGTTTTCACTTCCTGTTCCATAACCAGACCCTGCCCGGGGCCCACTATCGTGTGAACGACCCCGTTGAATATAGGCGGCACGGAGCCGAACTGAATGCGGTAGCCTTTTTCTACTATATGCAGGACCCAACGAGATACATTTGGCAGTAGTTTCCACGCTGCTAAATAATCTACTAAGGGAATCAGTCTCTCGAGACTGACCTCTGGTGTAAGAGACCCCCGCAGGGGCGGCGAGCGTCCCAGCCCCGCTACGCGCACGGGCGGAGGATACTGAGAACGATGCTCGCCCGGGGCCGCTACGCCCTGGAGCACTGGCAGGGTTGGCAGAACGACCCCTAGAGGGCACTGAGGTGGGACGGGCACCGTGGACTGCGGTGTGTACCGTTCTACCCCTGCGGAGGCTGCCCTCTGAAACCCCGGGCCATTGGCGTCAGGGTTTCTTGGCCGAGGACTTCTTAGCTTCGATAACCGCCCTTAAATCTAATTTGGGCTTAGAAGACCTCGGCCTAGAGCGTCGCTGAGACTCTCGTTCCCGACGCGGAGGAGCACGAGAGGCGACGCTCTGTGTCTGGGCCTCGCGGTGTGAGGAGCTAGGGTGCGGCTGGGGCATCTCCTTCCCAGATGCCCCGAGGGAGCGACGAGGGAGGAACTTATGGAACGCCGCCGCCTGTTTGCGGGCCTCCTGGAACCTGTCGACGACAGAATTAACTGCGTCGCCGAACAGGCCAGTCGGCTGGATCGGGGCGTCCATGAGGCAGACCCTGTCCCGTTCTTTCATATCGGACAGGGTCAACCAAAAATGCCTCTCCGCGGCCACCATAGCTGCCATGGACCGCCCAATTGCTCGGGCGGTCTCCTTGGTGGCGCGGAGGGAGAGATCAGCGGTCCTTCTTAATTCAGAAATATCATGGGACTTGATCTCCTCTCCCTCGTCTAGCTCCTTGAGCAGGTCGGCCTGGTACGCCTGTAACACCGCCATGGTGTGCAGACACGCACCAGCCTGACCTGCAGCCGCATACCCTTTGCCCACCAAAGCCGAAGTTGTTCTTAGTGGCTTTGAGGGCAATGCCGCGCCAGGGGACAGATAGCTCGCAAGCGTCTGTTCCACCCGGGTCATCGCTCTATAACCGTGCTCTCCCATCCCCACTACATTTCCGTAGTAATCAGACGAGGGGATGTAGAGGCGGGCCGAGAATGGACGTTTCCACGACCTGGCGATCTCATCATGCAGGTCGGGAAAGAATGGAAGGCCCCGGCTGGAAGGTGGCTGACTCGCGCGCAGGAAGCGTTCATCCAGCTTGCTTCTCTGCGGTTCGGTAGACTTTTCGGCGGGCCAATCGATACTTAATTTGGCCACCGCGCGAGTAACCACCTCCAAGAGCTCCTCATACTGTAGCGAGTGGGGTGGCGAATCCCTATCGAGCGACTCCACATCGACCTCCTCGGAGGAAGAGAGGCGGAGCGTCGATCCCTCACCCTGAGTGGAAGGAACCGCTGTGCGTGCTTCCGACTCTAGGGATTGGGTGCCGGATCTGGCAGAAGTGGAAGGAGATAGGGACTGGCCCGTCTCCATTCCCTCTACCAAATTGACTTGCGAACCCCACGAGTGCAGCCGCCGTTCTGCCTCGGCAGAAGCGGGACCAGCACCGCGGGGAATGCTGGCGAAGGCCCCCTCCTCGAAGAGGGCCCTCCGGGAACGAAGCAGCCGCACCGACATTCGCTCACAGTGCGGGCAGTCGGCCCCCTCAAGAGCCGACTCAGCGTGCTTCGAACCCAGGCAAACCATGCACAGGTTGTGTGTATCCCCACCCGTTATATATCTCGGGCAGGGAGGAACACACAGCCTATAACGCGATTTGGAATCGCCATCTGAGTGCTTAACTTTCGCCTTGCTTTTTGGCATGTCTAGGAGCTCTTTTAACTGGACAGACAACAGTAAATAAGACTCACAAGACGGACAAATGACATTCACACACAGAGCGCTTGCTGAAAGACGCGAAGCTGACGCCAGCTGCGTGGCACGTGCATTTATAGCTTCCTGGTCGCTTACGTCACCACGTCGGTGACGTCACGCCCTTCCATTGGACTGATTACACACGATATTCAGAGTCGCGTACGCTGAACGCGTTCCCCAAAGCGCTTCGACGCAGCTCGAGTTCCTGAAGAGGAATTAGAATTACAATCAAATGGATTTCCCTTCAAAGTTATTTAAGGTAATTTCTTTTTAACAGCACAGGCATTTTTTTCTTCTAATTGTAAGCCTAAACTTCCACAAATGTTGTTATGCTCAAAACAAGAAAAAGTTGTCAGTGACAATAAAATGTAATGGGTGCATCAATTTGCATTTAAATACATTGAAACTAAGGACCTGTTTTAACAAAACTGACTAAAAGAGCAAATTTCCAACAACATACTCTCATAAAATGGTATCTGACCACCAGTAAGTCTGTGGTAAACAAACTCCACTCAACCATAATAACACCACCACTTTATGCTTGTAAAGTGCCCCCTATATATTTTGTTCTCAGATATGAGTCTGACTCTTGGGATTCCTGGCCACCGGTAGGGCAAGAACAGATTGCACCTTTAACATCACTCCCAACTCCTGCATCCAAATCTTAAATCACAATTTTAAGTGAGGCTGAATTTTTGCCCACAGAGCTGTAAAATTATGCTGTATGCTAGGTGTTCTCTCTCTTTGACATCAGCCAAGCAGGGGATTCAAATTCCCCTGTGGTTAATTTACCTACTAAACACTAACTGCAATTTGTCAGTTTAATGATGGCGAAAGGTTGTGTTTGAGCTCTGTGAAGACAGACAGAGCAGCTAAGAAATGATGAATGTTTGGAGTTTCACTCCAGCATTTGAATTGATTTACACTGTTAGCGCCTGTGTAATCAGAATTAATTAGTGGCAATTTTTTCTTGTGAAACGTCATGATGATGCAGCAGCTATGCAGAATTTAAGGAAAGATGACTTATTAAGACAAATCGAGAGACTTGAGAGATCAAGAGGATTTGTTTTACAGTAAAATTGTGATAGCAGATTTTCAAATATTTATAGTGTACTGGATGTCCTTCTCTTCGTGTTAGCATGAGGTGGTGTGGAACAGTCTGCTTGTGTGACATATATAGTTCAAGGAACGAGATCTGGTGTGGCATGACATCTCACTCCAATGGAAAAGCAGCATGAAAGAAATACTTTGTCTTGCTTTGTACAAGAGAGTGCTAGGAGTGTGGAACAGGGCAAATGGGAGCACTCTCATCACAGGGGAGAAATAGACTTTTTTAAGAATTTTTTGAGGGGTCACAAGTGTTTGTTATGCCTCACTTGATCCATAAGGCGAGATGTGACATGACCAACAAAATCACTGCCCACAGACCCACATCCGCAGAGTAGGAAGAGCCATTTTTCACCAAGTTCTACAAACCACCACATACATGTGCATTTATTAAATATTTGTATTAATTAAAATAATAATAAATATAAATATATATATATATTACAGTTATAATTGTATATTAGATATTTACAAAATATGTGACATTTAGAAATGGATAAAAAATATATATATATATATGGAAAAATAAGTTATGTTCACAGTCCAGTTGGTTTGGTTTGGATTATGTGGTCCATGCCCTTGTCATGTTAAGTGCTTTTTATGAAATTACACAGGTAAGAATGAGAACTACCTTTTTTATGCTATGTGATGCAGAAAACGATATACATTTGTTCATATTAGGCTAATTAGTGCCAAGTGGAAGACAGCGAGAAACAAGAAAAATTACTAGTCTGTAGGTTGATTCATTAGGAAATTGTTGTTCAGCAATTCATTTCATCTTCCTGTTTTAAAGACACAAGATTCCATGTAACTGTTGTAATATAATAATGGCAATATTTTATGCTGACATGTAACTTTTTGCTAAATTACAATTATGCGCTACAGTTAAAAATTCCCACGGTTCTGACGGCAGTTTACAATGATGTGATGCAGTACTGATAAATTGAGCAGCTCACTCAGTTCGTCACTGTAAATGAGGCTGAGACTGAGAATAGAGCTCTTTCATCTTGGCTGATAAGAATGTCCTGATTACATCTAAATGTAGAGCAACATTTCAAGCATTATCAATCAACGGCACATTATCAGACCTCCACAAAAATTAGTTCCAAAATGGTGTCCGCCCATTTAAATTTTCCACGACAGTGCACATTAGTTCTTTCACCTTCCTCAATTAATATGGCAAATTATTATGTTTCCGTGGCTCAAAAGAGAGATGAAGTTAAGGGACGTGCTTTCCTGGTGTGTTCCTTATGTGTGCGGCATCTCATGGGATACCCTTTTGCATCAATGACCACCGAAGACCCACAATTCTGCATTTGTTCCATGCTAGCGAGTCTCATTCATTTCAGCCCAGGCTGTCAGCGGTGGGTCTCCAGAGGCGTAGTCCTGCAAAAAAGCTGCAAACCTTCCTCCGAACCCTTATCTCTTTCCTTTTCTCTCTCTTTCCCCAACCCCTCCTTCTTGTTCAACACTAACTGGGGCAGCCAACCTGAAAACGAATTACATGTTGAAGTTTCCGCAGACAAAAGAGAGGAGGCTGACAGATTCGTTCGCTCGTGTGTACCTCTTTCCTCTGTAAGAAGATGGATTTGCTCTCGGCTGAGACTGACGGAGATGCTCTGTGATATAAATCACATTGCTGCTGCTTGATTTAATTGATGATGAATTTGTTGGTGGAGTCCCACAGGGTTTGGTAATTATGACATGTAGCTGTTAAGCACTGTCACTTTGGACCAATCATAACGCCTCACTCTGTTAACTAAGCAACACAACCATGAATCTCATTTGCTGGCATTTCCTTGTAATTAATCTTATATTTTTTATACTGTAAAAGTTGCCACATTTTCTGACTATGATGTATCTTTCACGAGTCACCTCTGTTCATCTCTCTTGAAACATATCCTTAGAGATAGTCTGGTAGTTTGTTTTTTATGTCTATATATAAGAATCAGTTCTTTAGGTGCTGTGTTTCTAGCATTTGTATATAAATAGCATAAGTGCATAATATCATTAAAGGTGTAATACGCAAAAAAATTTGTCCTCTAGAGGGCGCTATATTCCAAACAACAACAACTGCGTAGTTTGATGACGATGTGTAGGAGCGTGGAATGATGGGAACTGTTGTTTTCAACTCCACCGGGGATATTGAGTCGGACGGGAATCGAATAATCATTCATGGATGAGGTAAAGTTCTATTTTTATAAATGTTGTGTTTAATGACATGCTGTTGTTTAATTAAAATGAATTAACCGCAAGAAAAGTAAGGTTTAATACTAAATCGGTTATCATAGATGTTACTGTATTTGTCGAATTCATGTTGTGATAACGAGGCGCAGTATTACGTGTTCTAAGCAATTGATGTAAAAGTACATTCGAACATACCCACATCATTTGCCAAAATACTGATTAATCTTTATGTATAACACATGCTATATTTATTTACATGGCCATAAACACCAGACGTGATAAACAATGTCAATAAACTAAACCTAAAGCAATAATACTTTCCTTACATAAACATAACTATTACCGAATGCTACATTTGGAATATATAAAATTTAAGCATGCTGATTTGCAACTTATATGTGACTTAGGATTATGCACTCTACATAACTATGTAAAAGTGAAAACATTATATACATTTTCAAGTTTATTTTTATGTATATCTATGTATTGTCAGCTGCCATGTCATATCTGTTTGTACAATTATTTATATTTGCTTATGTGTTATGTTGCAGGAAGACACAGATAGATCCTCATTGGATGTATCCATGTCAAATACTGATGAGACCTGGAGTCCTCCCCAGAGCAGCTGGCATGAAGCATCACATGGAAGAACAAAAGGTGGAGACAGAGGAAAAAGAAAAGGGATGGGAAGAGCAAAAGGGATTGGAAGAGCTTACAGAGTGGAAGAAAAAACTGGAGCGGTTGAACTCAGCAGTGTAACAAGAGGAAGAACATCAAGTAGACGTAGAAGGTCTACAGGGGGAAGACAAGCAGCAAGAGGAAGAGGAAACACTGCATCATCTGGACTGTGCGAAGAGGACAGATTGAGGGTGTCTAGGCTGCAAGAGGACAGGATGTTGATGACACAGGTGAGTATTGACATACTTCAAGTATCCAAAATAGTTTCAGCATTTGGCATTAACTTATGAAATGTGCAATTTCAGAATCTTATAGGAAATATGAATGTGGCTGAAGCTCAAGGACTCTTGATTAGAGTAATGAATAGAGAACCAGGCCTCATCTTTGATGTCCTCCAACCACCTGCTCATCAAGAGGAACACCAATTACCGGATGTACCTCGATGGTGTTCTTGCACAAGATGCATTGAAATGCCATCTGATATAGAAAAAAAATGTTGTGGCATGACAGACAGCACATGTGTAAGCATGTTGCCCCACATGTCGTTATACATATTGGATGAGCAGGTATTGCGCTTGTCACGCCGTTTAAGAAATGACATTTATGCAATTCATGACACACAGGAGCCTGGGGATGACAACCAGGAATACCGCTATGCTGCTTACAGAAATTTTGTCTTGTGGCAGTGTGGTTCACTTGGGGCAGGAAACCGCATTGTCATCCCTAGCTGCTGTGTGCGCAGAGTCCGTGAGAAATTCCCTGACCCAAATGGGCAGTACACTGGATTCATCGCTGCTGTGTTGTAGAAACATGCTGCTTAGTCAGGTTCACCTATAAACGGGTATTTATGTTTAAAGGACTTGTTTAGTTGTCATTTATAATTATTTATTCAATGTTACATTTTTATTTATATGCTGTCTTACCTGTTTGGTAAAAAAATAGTTTGCCACTGTTCAATTTAAAATGTTTGTATTACAAATATAAAGAATATGTTATTCTTTATTTGCTGCGTTCTTCTTAAGAACCTGTTTAGAAGAGTGATATTGTAAATAAAACAACTGTTTTTGTTTTTTTGGTAAGATTTATTTATAACAAATAAAAAACATTGTGTGAAATGATTTACCATTTATTTACATATTTGATAACTTTTCTAAGGTGTCAGTTACAAACATTTTTAGGTATATGCATCAAGTTTCAGGATAAAATTAAACTATAAAATTGTTTGGCTGACTAAGTTGAAGGTAGACTTCTGAATTTGTGGGTTCAGATTGCTGAGGTTTTAGCTCACTGCTTGTCTCTTGACTCTGGTAGTGTAGAGCTTGCTCCTTTTTGAAAAAAGGAAAGAAAAAAAGAAACAATTGAAATTATATGAAAATTAATAAGTGCAATTTATAAATGAAGCCTAACATTGCACTGATCGATAACACTAGTAAATAAAATAGAGAGTTGTCATACAATCTGTTCTAAATTACGATAAATAACATATTTTAGATGTATATATAGATTTGCATAATTATCCTAAAACAGACATCTTAGCTAAGATTTTTTGCTGTACATACCTATGCCTCTACTGACATGTGACTCCAGAATGCTGTCAATCGAAGGAGGTTGGACACTTGGAAGGAGGCCTAGTGTCCTGGGGTCCTCAGGCCTTGGAACCCTACGCCTTGGCATCCCCACATCAGCCTGGAGTCTTGCGCGCACAATTTCCACTTGCAGATCAGGAATGTAACTGTAGTCTTTAGCCATCTTCAAGGCATATACAGTCCATCTACCAGTTTTCTTCTGGAACGGTCTGCGAAAGCTGTAATGAAAAATAATTTGTATTTAGACAAAAAAAATTACGCAGAAATAAATGGATAATAAGACGCATTCGATGGACGAAATATCAAGTTCAACAGAAAGTTCTGTGTGATAGAAAATATATTTTTAAATCTTACATCTTTTGGCCATTTTTGTTGAGCATTGGCGGTCGATCTATATGGTGGTTATAATCCAGGGCTGCGAGTAGAGTTCTTGCCTCGTAGACCAGTGGTGAGAAGCTGAACCGCTTGCTGACGTACATCAACAAGTGATTGTGGAATGATTCCAGCTCACAGGTTGATCTGGAGAAATAAATTAGCCTATGTTCATATTTCGAGTAGTATTCAAAACATTGATCACAGTGATGACTACTGGTTACTAATTCCATTTTGAAACAGACATGAAGGTGCTTCCATAAGTTACCTGAAAGGTAGATATCGATGGACATTTCTGAGCCACCTCTTTTTTAGAACTATCGTTTCCAGTGCCTTGTGAGCTTTGGAACCACTCTCCAGCCATTGCTTGTCTTGTATTTCTGGCAGGCTACCGTGCAGGCAGTGACCAAGATACCATTCGTGCTCATTTGTGACATGGTGCAGCACACTGCTCCATAGTTTCTAAAAAACAAATCTTGTAATCAAGACCATACAGTCGAAGAACAAATAAAGCATAGATATTGTAATGTGCTATCCATTCGTCCATCTGCTGTGTAGTGCACAATAAATCAATAAATGAGATTTGATTTCATATTTCAGAAAAATGCATTAAAAAAAATTTAAACAAGAGGCTAAAAAATTATTGAATTGTAATAATACTTTAAAAAAGTTTAAAATATTTTCAGCACATAGAATGACATGTAGGTATTGCATAGATTTTATTTTTTTTTAAATGCCATAGAACATACCTAATACAACTACACCATCCTTACTCTTCATACGTTGAATTGCAGCACATCTTTTGTCCTCCCACATGTCCTTTATTGCTCCTAAGCAGTAAGTGTCCTATATATTAAAAAAAGTGTTCTTTCCTACAAAGCCCATGTTCATGTATTTAAACAGGTGTGCCACTTTGTAGTAGTTATTTCCCGAGAGCAGAATGTTAGTTGCCATCATGAAGTCTCCTGCTTGCATTCCAAATTTCATTGTAGGCTGCGAATTCCAAGTCCACACTTTGTGCCCATTTGAACAGATCTATAAGACAAAATACACAAGAGTGATTGCAATACATACAAACAACGAATTTCCAAAAATTATATGCATTGAGTTAAAATGTATATGGATTACAATAAAAAACTACTTTTAAAGTCTTGTTTGGAATTTGAAACTGTATTCATCTATATATGTAGGTTCACTGAGCTGAATAGAGACTGAGACTATGATATACATCTTTTTTATAACGAAAACAACAATAGGTTTTGTGTGACATGCACCTATTAAAATATATATTTTTTCCTAAGTTCATATGCTAATATACAGAATTATTGTTTTGCATTTATTTTATTACCCATTGGATGACACTTGCTGTTCCCCTTGAAGTCAGGTGGACTTCAAAAGGTGGTGAAGCCCGGCAGGTTTTACAATTCACCAGTGGTAGCTGTAGAAGTTTGACCAACTGTTTCAACTGTGCTTCATATACAATAGATGCCCGTTGTCCAATTATGTCCTCCTCACACATGACTTTGTTGCTAGCATCAGATGTAAGGACATGATCTTCATGTAGGGGTATCACTTCATCTTCTTGTGTTAGATGGACAGTCTCTTCGAGATCAATTACTTTAAGCTCCTCGATTTTTCTAAAGTCATTAGTTCCTTCACCAGTTCTGTAAATACATATATAAATATTTACAACATTGTATTATTAGCATGTACAAGAAAAATAGTTTTTTCTATACTTTCATTTTGTTAGGGAAAAAAGAATGTGTAAAGCCTGGAAGCCAAAAACATTGATAATATAACAGTTACAGTACGTCAATCAGTTGATATTATTTTGTTTTACCTATATCTGTATTAAAATACATGATTCATGCAGACAAACCTAAGACAGATAGAGGGAACATAATCCTCATCAGAAGTGCTGTCCTCACTGTCTATTTCCCATGATGTATCATCTGGGTGTTTAAAATCAATTCTGCAAAATACATAATAGTATTAGTAGTGGTAGAACTAATACTAAAAATAATAACCAAGTACAGTATACAGAAAATTACACAAACAGGAGTAGACAGCAAACAGCATTTTGTAACAATGCATTACACCACTTACACTGTGTTCTGAAGATCATTGGCATCTTCGCTCACAGTAATGGTGGACTCATCATGGAAGCTCATCTTTGAAAAACTGCACCACAACAAAAAAAGAAAAAAATGTAGGTTTGTAATGGCGGTATGCATAACAATTTATTCTTATTATCAGCCTATATGATAAAATCATTTTTATCAACACATCTTTGTATTACAACACATGTAATAGTCACCTTTCATGTAATAGCTGTTCATCGCTTTCTGACATAGAAAGGTGTTCGACTCCAGGCTCCAGAAAACACTGATCTCTGTAAAGCATATTTCATAAATTTATCCAATGTAATTCTATTCATAAACTCTGATAAATTATATAAAACAAATTTGCCAATGACTACCTCTCTGATGGTGAGTCACTGGACGAAGCTATGGTGGAGAGGGTTAGAAGAGGCATTCCAGGTCTCTTGTAAGGAGTTGACGTGGCTGGTCCTCCTTTTTGGTAACTTAATAAAAAAATTAAAAAAATGTTGGACATTTGACACATCATTTTATGTCTTGAAAAGTTCACCAAAGATGCAGTTGAAAACATTACAGCCAATAGTTCATAACATGCCTAGAAGTATTCGCAGTGAATATGACCTCACGATTTTTCACATCATATGCATAGACAATGAGACATTCTAACAATAAGACTTACACTGTCTTCTGTATTCAATTTTTATGTCAGTAAAAGAGTCAAAACAATTACTCACCTGTCAAGTAAAACACATGCAAGATCGGCGTCTCTTTCTAGTTGAAGTTTGTCACGAAGTTCTCTCCATTTAGGAAATGCCACACCGATGTTTATCCTGGTTTTATTTCTCTTCTTGTCCCAACTTCTTCTTGGGTCGTTTGGTTGACCTGTACGTTGACGCTTACGTTTTTGAGGCTTTTCTTTGTCGACAGAACCAGCTGCAATTGATAAAGAATAATTGTGCTCCATAACGACTGCACGAAACAAGCTATCGTTTGTTGCTCGATTGACGCTACAACTACAACTTCCGCATTTGTCCAGGACTCCACGCAGTACGAGCGGAAACCGAGGGTAACGCGGATATGACGCAATTGACTGGCGACTCCCAGCTCCCCCCTGCTCTAACGCCCCGTTTCCTTGGTTAAAATCGCAATTTTCTCACGATTTAAAAATAGTTGGAAACATTTGGAATATTGTAAGTAAACAACTTAACAAAATATATAACACTGGCCTTGTGATTTGGGGATATTTTAATGCAAAAATATTGCATATTGCACCTTTAACATAAACAATTATCAACTATTTTCTTTCTCTTTCTTAAAACTTGTTTTGTGCTTTATCAACATGCAGTGTGCTGATGTAATGAGTGATGTACATGCCCTCCAAAAGTTTGGAAATTTCCTTGGGGATTTAGACAACTTTGGCATAAATCCTTTATTCAACATTAGCATAAATCCATTAATTATTTATTTGTGTAAATGCATTCAAATAAATTGTAATTAATCAATTGCAATTGATTTAAAAAATGTGTGTACAATGCAAAGTTTGCACAAAATGATTAAGTTTCAATCTAATATAGTCCAAAGGTGTTTCCA
Source organism: Carassius carassius (assembly GCF_963082965.1). Taxonomy (NCBI): domain Eukaryota; kingdom Metazoa; phylum Chordata; class Actinopteri; order Cypriniformes; family Cyprinidae; genus Carassius; species Carassius carassius. The sequence goes on along the minus strand of NC_081788.1, from coordinate 19,532,362 downwards.
AACTTTTGTTGTGCTACCAGTAACTGGCAACACGTGAATATCTTTATGAGTGACTCAATTACTCAAGCGATTTGTTAGAAAAATTACAAATTCTTATAAATATTTAGGAACTAAATAAAATGTTTACATGAATCATTCAATCATTCAATCAATCCAATCAAAAACACCTGTTTATTCAGGAACCAAACAAACAACTGTCTTTATGGGTGATTAATTCAGTATTTCCCTTAAACCTTTCTTATAAACGATTCTTTATTTTTATTTATTTCTTTTTTTCATTTAGAAGCAAATGAAACTATTGTGCTGCTCAGAAATCAAAACCATTGATTCTGTTGTGGCTTCATTTTGAACGGTTTTCACTGGCAAAGTACAGAGAAAGTAACTAGCAATATTGTATCTAAAATGTTTATTACTATATTAAAAATTTACTTTTTTAAAGATGATTGGGTCAGCAAACCTTTATAACTGTATAGACTGACTGAATAAATGAAATAATGAAGTTATAATATCTAAAGTATTTTTGTCATTTGTGTTTAATTTAATAAATTGTTTTTTATATATTTTTTTTGACAGAGGCAGAGCCATAACTTCAGTAATCAATGGAAAGTGACCAACATGAAAGTGAAAAGTGACGTGACATTCAGCCAAGTATGGTGACCCACACTCAGAATTCATGTTGTGGATTTAACCCATCCAAAGTGCACACACACAGCAGTGAACACACATACACGGAGCAGTGGGCAGCCATTTATGCTGTGGCGCCCGGGGAGCAGTTGAGGTTCGGTCTCTTACTCAAGGGCACCTAAGTCATGGTATTGCCAGCCCGAGACTCGAACCCAGAATCCTAGGGTTAGGAGTCAAACTCTCTAACCACTAGGCCACAACTTCATAACATCTGATTTCACAGCTTAGAAATTAGCTTAACACATATATTTAACTCAGAATAATAAGCTTTTTATTTTTTTTGCCAGAACCCTGGGATACCCAGATCAGATTTAGACCTGGGTTTTTCCACTTTCATCCCCAGAAGCGTAAGTTAAATGGATGCTAGTTGCTGATTGAGCTGATGGGAGTGATTAAAGTGTGAATCTGTGCAGTGTCAGCAGAACCACACACTTGCTTTTCCATGCTGAAGAGGAATGCAAGTTCAAGTTCAAGATCATTTATTTATATAGCACATTTAAACAGCCGCTAGACAGACCAAAGTGCTTTACAGAACAAGCATATAAAAATAAAAGCAGCAAAAACAGACATAAGCACATAGAGAACAACTAAGCTAAGATTAATTATAAAATCAAGAAGCAAATGTAAAATAATAAGAACAGTCTAAGATAAGTAATCAATATGCTAACGAGAATAGATAAGTTTTGACCAGAGACTTAAAAACAGAGAGGTTGGGAGCCGTTCTGATCTCTAGAGGCATGGTGTTCCACAGACGGGGCCCTGCCACCGCAAAAGCACGCTCCCCTCTACGCTTAAGTCTGACACGAGGGACTACCAGCAGTGCCTGGTCGTGGGATCTGAGACTTCTGGACGGAATGTACGGATGAATAAGTTCAGAGAGATAAACCGGTGCTAGGTTGTGTAAAGATTTGAAGACAAAGAGAAGAATTTTGAAATCTATTCTCTGCCGGACTGGTAACCAATGTAAAGATCTGAGGATGGGAGAGATATGATCATATTTGCGACAATTATGGATGAGTCTGGCCGCAGCATTTTGGACTAACTGAAGACGGGAGATTTGAGAATCTGATATAATGCAGTGGCATCTATGTGAGTGTGCAGCATGCTGACCATCACTATTAATGCTCATCAACAAAGCTGAAAAACAAAAAACTATGCCCACTCAGTCTGGTTTGTCTTAACAGAATATGCCTTGTTATTCTACGAGTGTCTAGACTCTTGACAATAGACTCTTTTAATGGTCTTGATTTCACAGATCTTTCAACCTGCATTATTGCATTTCTAATAATTATTTTGCTTGGCTTGAGCTGAGATGACAGCTTGCCACAGCCAGCATCAATTACTATGAGAAAGAAGGACCTGGAGTCAAGCCAGACCAGATCAGACCCCAGCACCCCTCACATACAGACATGGAGAGAGACACACCTGGCCAGCCACGCTCAATTCCACATGCAGACGAAGCTACAGCCAGAGACCCGTAAAATAATCTTATTAGCTGAGTTTACTCACGCGGTTTAAAGGAAATGATCACTTTGACTCATGTGTGCCTTCCTAATTGATTGATTTATTTTTCTTTGTCAAGCATGAGATACACAGTGAAAGCTTGGGTATCATTTTGAATAGAATCTAAGATACGGACACATCTTTATTTCATACACTCATACATATTCAGGGCTCTTGAGGCTCTTCGATCTTTGATTTAAAAAAAGGCATTAGCCTACTGTCAAACACACTTTAGGAATCCATTGGGAATCCAAAAGTATTTCAATTTCTTTAATTTATTAATGTGCATCCAGGCATTTTTCCTAACACATTCAATTTTGCTTGTTTACTGCCTTTGTGCCAGTGTAATCGCAGCATGGATAAACTGCAAGTCACTTTTATGTTTGACTTTGTCTCTTCCTGTTGTGTCAAGGCGAATGCATTTGCTGCATCTAATGCTCGTTCATCAATGTGTCAGCCACATGCTGGATGACAGGTTTTTTTTAGTAGCATGCTCCTAATGATCAAATGGGTGTCCCACCCTGGGGCGACAGACAATCAGTGGATCCACATGGTAGAGGTGAGGTGATCCTGTTCCATTGATCATTTTTCCATAGAGGTTAAAGAACCAAGGTTGTGGCTTTAGCTACACTTCCGAGTAAAGACGAGAGGTTAATCAATTAGATTGGACAGGTTAAATCTGTCCCTCCCTTAACAACTGAATCAACTATATATATATATATATATATATATATATATATATATATATATATATATATAGAGAGAGAGAGAGAGAGAGAGAGAGAGAGAGAGAGAGAGAGAGAGATTTTCTGCAGTATCTCAACTTTGCAGCACATTCAGAGAAATTAAGTGGCTGATGTATATGGACTTAAATATGTGAAGCATTATTTCCAAATATTTATACTGTTACTTCAAGAAAGATAAGACCTTGGATTATATTGCCGTATAGTATAGAGCATAGTATAGATATAGATATTTGTATTGTAAAATTTATTGTAAATTGAATTCAAATCCATTTTGGCTAACCAGGTAATATATCTGTTAGGTAAATTATCTGTACCAGCTGTTTGCAGGAAGCTCAGCCATCGAGTTGTATATATTGCCTATCCATGCGAATTAACTAATGGAGTTTAACTGATGCACACCGTGACATTTTAGGCCAAGGTATCATTAGAGAATCACAATATGGCCAATCAAACTGTGTGTTTCTGGATGAACGGACCCTAAAATTCGACTAATAACAAAGCTGCTTTTGATGATGAATGACCATTATCTGTATGATGGATGGGAGAAAATACATAGGACATATGGGTGACTTGTTGGTGACTAGCAGCATTCTGAAGAGTAATCAAGCATAATATTTATTTTATTAGAGACTGACATTGTTCTTCGCAGTGATGTGGTCTAATATATCACCGGATAGCAGTCTTGATGGTGTGCTTTATCAGAGAGTTTGGTTAAATGCTCTGACAAAAATGATGAGAGAAGTGGGTTGAGGCGGGATTGGTGTGTGTTTGTGTGTGTTAAGTAAGTGATTGTGATGTTTGTGAGAAGAGCAAGCTGAGATGAGATCTTATCTAGAGGAGTCAATCCTGATTGGGAACACTATAGTGAATTCAGCGGAGAGAGAGAGAGAGAGAAAGAGAGAGAGAGAGAGAGAGACAGAGAGGGAGGGAGGGAGAGAGAGAGATCCTAACATCCTAAATCTGTTTAGTGCTTTAATATTTGAGTCATCAGTATTTTTGGTCTGTTACAGGGAAAGACTACAGTAAACATAAAATGCATGCCTCAAAGGTTACATAAATGGACTAAAAAATGTGTATTTACTTAACACATTAGGAGATCATTTAATAAATATTTAATATGAATTTAATACAATGACAGCACATTGTTCCTTTACTTTAATGCTTAATAAAGTACCTAATAGTGTCAGCAAAAAAAAAAGCACTGGACAGTGAACAGTAGAGCAATGGCAGCCTTATTTTCCTGTAGATATCAGGTTGTTTCTCAGTAAAATGAATCGGCGCACTTAGAAAATGATCAGTGAGACATGTACTGTTTCAGGCACTTTGGGGTACTTTTCTGAATCATACACATAAACAATTTCAAAAAGCATTCATTTTTCAGTGTAAGGTGCATTTCAATAACAGCAGATTTAATTGCATTTTATTTTTATTTTACATCATCTTTGACCATGTCTGCCAATAAATAGAGGGATGTTTTTAACATCTGATAAGGATGAAATAGGATTGAAATAACCTCACAAAGCTTACTGCAGCTGCTGTTCTCATCAAGCGCTAACAGCAGAGACTTTTAGGGGAGCTGAGATGAAAGACGATGGTTGAAGTCCTCTTAAATATGGCCTAGAAATGCCTATTAGCAGGAAAAAAATCTTGAAACATGTTCCTTTTGTAAAGGGGGTTGAGCTGGTGCCAAAGCTCAATCTGAAATACGGTTACACTTTTCCACATAAAAAAACCTGGATAACTGTCCAAATCCTGTTTCCTTACCAGCCCCAAAACCTTGCTGCTCTCAAACAAGGGAACCCATGGCGATGGTGAGCAGAATTTCAACATTTCAGGCAAAGCTACATAATGAACAATACATAAAGAAAAAAATTAAATAAATCAATAACAGAGAGCATTTATACGAAACATCAAAACTATGATAAATCATTTGAAGATAAGGATGTAAAGACTTTTAGGATCTTTCTTCAAGGTCCAACAAGATGACTGACCTGCCGTTTCCAAAAGGCTTTCACTCGTTTTTGTTTGAAACTAATGTGACACATCAGCTTGTGTGGGCGTTTAAATCCAGGAAAACAGAGAGGGAACAATCAAAGGAGGGCAAAGGTACACACAAAGAGACACATTAAAGCACCGGCTACAAAAACAACATCTAAGTTCTGAGAAGACGTGCTCGCCTTTGAGTCCATTTCCTCTTTCAAACCATCCACACTACAGGAACCTGTAAGCAAAAGAAACATCGAAAAGCTAAAAGAAATAGCAACTTTAACTCATTTGCCAACAGCATGGTTCAGGTGATGCAGCAATGATCCGTGAAGAGCACTGCAGATTTTTTTCTCAACCTTTAGTCAAAGTGAATACCAGAGTGGGTTAATGCGCTGTGACCCCGGGTGATAACCTGACACAGAACCGGTATGAGCTCACTCCAGACATTTATTCCATTAAAGCCAACTTTTCACCTCATTTCCTTCCAAGGCATTTCCAGAGAGTGAGGCTGGGAAAGGAACAAAGGAGGAAAAAAAACAGAGGGACAGAGAGGGAGCAGTGCAGGGAGGTCTGGATTGAAATCTAAGCAGGCCTGATGATGCCTTGAAAAGTGGATTGATACATTTTTCCACATTATCATACAACCCCCAGACTGTGAAATGAGAGGTTGTATGCACTAGAAAACTAATCTATTAACCATTCTAGAACTAAGATCAGGCTTTAATTCTTAAAATATATCTGTTTTAGGCTGTCAGATTAAAAATTGGAATTTAATAAATTACATGATATGCCAAATACTAAAGAAAAAATTATCAATATTTGCAAGTGCAAGATTTGAGTGCATTGCATCATTCATTACAGAAAGTAGTCAATAAGTCTATTTCAGTATACCGTATAGCAAGCAGTATGCAGCAATGCTTTAGATTTCCATGCTGTTAACTCTGTTTATTTTTTCTTCCATATTAATTTCATACAAGAAAGACAAGAAAAAGTTATAGACATATTCATTCTATGCATGTAGGGACAAAGGCATTTACATAAATACACATACAGGGACATTGATACAGACACCCGTGCATGTATCCTTGCACACACACATCCGCATTTGCTGCTGAGTAAAAGAGTCTGGACTCTTAAATGCTTATTTTGAGTGGATGTGCAAGCAGTTCTTTAATTAGCACTCAGAACTCAAAACCATTTAAAATCCCTTTATTGCTTAAAACTGCAAGTCTGTCACACTTTAAATGAGCTAACGCACTTAGAGGAGTGTTACCGTGACAACTCATCTCCAGACAAGGGGCCATTTCTAAGCAGATAAGATTGAATTTGATCCAGTCTACTGAGGAAAGATTTACGTCAGCAAAGTAGATGCATTTTTTGAACATCACCATAATTCAGACATTGTGAAAATCGAACCTGAGCTTGTTTGCCATTCTGATCATGCTTAAATGAGATTATAATATTTCTCAAAACCAATTTAAAACATGAAAGACAACACAGTGTACGCATCATGCTGGACTATCTCTGATTAAAGAAATGGAGTAAAACAAGATTAAAATGACTTTTTTTTTCCATCACCTAAAGGTCAAACTTCTATTGCAGGTTCATTATTGTCACTGTCATGCATGCAAAGAGTCTGCCAAGGGAAGGCAGGGTAATAAAACAATTGAAGCAGAATATCTTCAGTTCGACTGTTGCTATGCCAACATCAGCCAATCGAAACAGTGATGTGACTTCCACTGGAAGTAGATGAGGGTTATTGCTGGTTACATCTGTGGTTATGTGAACACACGATTAGGAAAAATGACACAATGTGAAATCTAGGAGGGAATATTTAAATTTCAGAATATATGTGTGTGTAATTGACGGTTTCTCATGGAGATATAATCTGGCCTTGAGCAGTTGAGACTCAATGAATGTGACTGTGTGTTTGTGTGTGTGTGTGTGTGTGTGTGTGTGTGTGTGTGTAATAGAGGGGCTTTAATTGGATGCCGTGAATGTAAGAGGGAAAATAGTACTGTTTCCTGCAGAGGAGGAAAGTCACAAACCGTGACATGAAAGGCTAAAATGGGTGATTACTGCTACTCTGTGTGAGTTAACATTTTTATTTATTTAAATGACACATATAGAGATGCCAATCTATCTATCTATCTATCTATCTATCTATCTATCTATCTATCCATCCATCCATCCATCCATCCATCCATCCATCCATCCATCCATCCATCTATCTATCTATCTATCTATCTATCTATCTATCTATCTATCTATCTATCTATCTATCTATCTATCTATCTATCTATCTATACACACAGTCTAACCAAAAATTAGACACCAGATATAATTTTATGATTTAGAATGTATGCATGTAAACCTGATTTTCTAAGACGTTTATCAGATGTTTTTACACAGCAGATCAAGCACTCTTTAGCAGACATCTTAGAGACGTACCTGTGCAATCTGGGTAATAACAATCTATATAAATAACAAAAAATATTTTTTTTTTAATTCAAAACGATAAAATGCCGTTATTCAAATCATCTTGACACATTTCTGGCTCCATTTACCTTTCCGAATAATGGTTTAATATAATAGTCTAATATAGTCTCAGACAGGACGTTTAGAAATTAAGGATGATTTAAAGATTCATCATTCATCACCTGGTATCATTACTCCCCCTTCTATCTTTCATTTAACATCTTTAAAAGCTTTTATTTATTTATTTATTTATTTATTTCGATCTGTCTATTTCTTTATGGTAGGTTTTTGTTTTCATAACAAGAATTAAGTTTATTTGTTTCCATAATGTGCCCCAGTAGAGTCTATTCAATATCTCTGTATCCTTATTTTATTTGCCCTGCTTTCCTGTGTTCTTCCCTTCTCTTTGATATCCCTCCTTTGGGAGTCATAAAACGAAATACCAAATACTTATGTATACCAACCTCGCCTCCCACCTCCATCGTACTCAATTGGCCTGGAGCAAAGTTTTCCAGCTGGCGCATATGCCTGAAATCGTTCCATTACCAGGAAATTGCATTTATGAATCTGTGGGATATTGTTTTAGAATCAGGCCACATACCAGCATATCTCACACTGGTGACTGTTTAAGATTAATCTGAAATAAAGAAGTGGAATAGACAAAAATGTAATAAAGGCAGTGTTGCGTAAGTTGTTTTTGTTTTAGATTTCTTCCCAATTGTCATCCAGCCTGTATTTCATTTTCAAATCTTGGGAGCAAAAATATCACCAGACTTCGGGTGGGCACTTTTGGGCAGAATTATAATCAACACCCTAGCAACATCCTAGAAGCTTCCCCAGAATACATTAGCAACCACAGTAGCAATTTAAGTTTGTATAAGTGTGCACCACTCTTCATAAAATGTGAACGCCTACTTCTCTTTATAGTCATACTCTTCTCATTATGTTGATTATTGATCCGGCAATAAGCTCTCTTGCTGAAAAAAGGAAGGTTCTGATGGATTCTTTTGTAAAACCACCTGTGCGTTTATACACCTTATCTGAGAGTAATTTTGAGTCTGACTCGTTTCAAGAGTCAAGAACAGTGAACATTGTTCATTCCTTCACTTCAGACCTTCATTTACTCACTGTATAATATACTGTAAATGTGTGTGTGTGTGTTATATTACAGTTTTTCTCGATTGGTTTGGCTCATTTCTTGAAACCGAGATGGCATTCTCAAAATAACATGGACAAATCTCCAAACCACCTTGCAATTGTTCACAACAGAATGTCATTTTTCATTGGTTTTATCAAATTGCAAATGCTTTAGTACATGTCTCAAGTGACTCTGTGCTTTTTTTCAAATGATTATGTACAAGTAGCTACAGTTAGCACAATGAGCCCACATTTAGCACATTTTCCAAATAAATAGATCTTGCTGATCTAAACTGATTAGTTGATTTTTCAGTGAAATGGTTACTCTCTCCAAAACATATCAGCATGGTTTCATTGTGTAAGTCATCATATGCACAATTGTCTGTTCAACTGTCAAAATTAGTCAAAGATATAATACCATGAAAGAATTTCTTGGAACATTTGATAAATTTATGACAGTACTTGACAATCAATCAGGTGAAATTAGAACTAACGAGTTTAACAAAAGTTTGTTTAGTTACCTGACAGGTGTTGTCTATGATTATGACTGCTGCCAAAAGTATATAGACAGAGCTTGGCCCGGGGCCAGTTTCATTTGCAGTGTGAACATGGAAGCACCTCGCCAAGTACAACAGCAACTTCCTGCTCGAGGAAGAGGAGGAAGAAGAGGAAGAGGAGGAGTGAGAATGCGTGGAGGAATAGGGGGAAGAGGTCGAGGAGCACGGAGGCACCATGATGTCCCAGACGAAATCCGGGCCACCCTTATTGACCACGTTATAAACCATCGCCTCACAATGGCAGAGGCAGGTCGCCGAGTGCAGCCTAATGTGCCTCGGTCAACAGTCTCCTCCATCATCCAAACCTTTCGCAGGGAAAACAGGTACAAAACTATTCTATTGAACTATTCAGTGTTGGTGTGTGTGTAGGCCTAGAGTACTGTAATATCTTCATGTGATGTTATATGATACTATAAAAATGACAAAGAAAAAAAAATGGAGAAAATACTGTGAATAGTATTCCAGTCATTGTGCAGGGCATCACACTTTTAGTACCATAAAACAGCAGTACAATTACATTGGTAACTCATTTTGTAACAAATTTACAGTGTTGACCTTTGACTTGTATGTCTAGGATTGGACGACAGCCTCAAGTGGGTGGCAGAAGAAAACTTCTAAATGAACAACAAGAACGAGAAATATGCAACATGGTCATTGCAAATAATGCCATCACACTGAGACCGATTCGTAATGCAATCCTTCTAGACAATGTAATGTTCCAAAATATAAACTCTATCAGCATCTCCACAATAGACCGGGTATTGAAGAAACATCAGATGACCATGAAACAGATTTACAGGGTACCATTTGAGAGAAACTCTGACAGAGTGAAAGAGCTGCGGTACCAGTATGTGCATGTAAGTCAACTACTGGTTGTCTATCATTGTAACACTATTACAGTAAGACATGGTTACCACTTTTTTTTTTTTGCTTTATCCTTTTTACCTTCAGAATCCAGCTTTGTGTGACTAGAGCATTTTGCCTAGAAATTGTCTTCAGTTTTTCACTCCCTCTTTTTACAGTACTTTAGATCCTCCCTGCAGTATCTGTCTCTACTTGACTGATTAGATTTATTTTTATTCTATTGTAGAGAATAATGGCATTAGAAGGCAACGAAACCTCTCACATCCTAGTGTTCGTTGATGAAGCTGGCTTCAACCTGGCCAAAGGTCGAAGGCGTGGCCGTAACATCATTGGCCACCGAGCCACTGTGGATTTCCCAGGCCAGCGAGGAGCAAATATAACAATGTGTGCCGCTATATCAGAAAGAGGTGTGGCCACACACATTCCCAGTTTAGGGCCCTACAATACACAAAAGCTCCTCAATTTTTTGGACCACCTTTATACTGATCTGATCCCGGAAAATGAGAGAGGGGAAGAAGGACCTCAGCTACCGCATTATGTCATTGTGTGGGATAATGTGAACTTCCACCGTGGCCCACGCATCAGAACCTGGTTCACCACCCATCCCCGGATGCTAATGGAGTTTCTTCCACCTTACTCTCCTTTCCTAAATCCAATTGAGGAGTTTTTTTCAGCTTGGAGGTGGAGGGTGTATGAGCATCAGGCTCAAGACCAGAGGGCCCTGCTGCATGCAATGGATGCTGCATGTGAGGACATCACAGGGGATCAATGTAGGGGATGGTTGAGACATTCACGCCGTTTCTTCCCTCGCTGCATCGCAAGAGAAAATATCCGTTGCGATGTGGATGAGAATTTATGGCCTAACAGAGAGCAGCGCGTCGATGGCCAGGAGGATGAGGATGGTGGCTAGGAAAGAGAGGGTGACAATGGCGACCACTGAAAATATTACTGTACTATAGTTCTGAAACTTTATTTACAGTATGGTAGGCTAGAGTTTTTTTTGTTTGTTTATAACTGTTCACATTTACAGAATCCTGTAGATGTTTTCTTTTCACAGTATGTTCTCTAATGTTAACATTTCTTTGTACGGATAAAAATGTTTACAGTTTCCTTGAGTATGAGTGGTTTATTGGAGGCTGATTTTACTGTAAAATCTTTTAGTTTTATTCATAGTGGTATTCTGTTGCTAGACCTGTGCCTCAGTGACAAAACGTCTAAGCATTTTGACTTGCAGTGCTTAAACAATGCCAAAGGTATAATGCATTTTGGGGGCATTGACTATTTATATGAGAAGGATATTTAGTTTTGACACATGGATAAACTGTTTTGGGAGAGATATGAGCTTTTGCAGGGGATCCATGGTGTTGTGCTAAACCATCCAGGTTATTTTGACAAAAGCACTAAATGAATGCACATGTGCCAAGGCAATTGAGAAGGATCTGTGCTATTTTGACTGTACTGACCTTTTATATGGGAAAGGAATCTGCATTTGGAGCATGGAAGAAGAGTTTGGGGAAAGATATTTGATTTTGCTAGTGAGCTATAATGTTGAGCAGAACTGTAAGACTGTTTGGCCAAATGACCTTATGGTTTTGAGAATGTCATCTCGGTTTCAAGAAATGAGCCAAACCAATCGAGAAAAACTGTAATTTCGTAATTTCATTCTTGTTGATTTTTGTCTTACTATATACAATCTCAGTATCTCTGACTGCACTTTAGAAGGATGTGAGATTTCTTCCCTGCAGCTACTGTATTATAATTAAAGCAGCTTTGCATTATCTCATTCAACAATGAACCAATGACAATTCTGTCATCATTCTTTCACTTTCATGTTATTCCAAACTTCTATGACTTACTTTCTTCTGTGGAAGACAAAAGAATATATTCTGAAGAAAGTTTTTGAAAAAATTTATCACCGGAATTTAAAAAAGCTTCTCTGTCATATAGTACGCCTTTGTTAATACTCACTTTAGCCAGTCATTGGCTTAAACACAGACGTACACTAAGGCATTGGGTGTATGGACTTCTGCCACAGCCCTAATTACTTGTCTTTGGAGAGTTTCCCTCTCTCGCGGCTGGAGTCCCGTCTCTGCATCGACTGCATTGACTACTAGAGTAATTAGATGTCTGAAATTCCCAGATGCTCCGTTGGAGGAAAATTGTAAAGACATGATTCTATTGGTGTATATCTCGTAGTGCACAATACTGAACAAATCACCTTTTTCATTAAGTTAAAAGTGATTTGTGTACCATTTCAATGTTTTTATTCTCGTATCCATTCACAAAAAGCAAGTTTCACACACTGGTGGCTGTTAGATAATAAATTGTCATGTACTTAGCCTTTTTGTGACTGCAGTTGTGCTATAAAATGTCAAATAAGCCATTTGTGACTTCAGGGTTTGTGCGATGCTCTCTGGGAAATGTAACTACCAAAACTAGCTGCGATTCATACAGCTCTTATAAAAGGGTAAGTTTACATATGTTCACATACAGTAGCTTTGTACTGTTACAATAGTAGTATACTTTGAGCAGATAAACAATGTGTTATTTTTCCCTGTTTATTTCAGCAAAAGTCCATTGCATAACATGAAGCGTTCCATCCATTGTTGTTGTTTTTTTTTTTTTTTTGACAGGTCCAGGATATTTTTGGGAAAAAAAAACAGATTCACATTTTTGTATCCTTGCTCACAGATAGTCTAACCGAGCCCAGTGCATTAAGGGTGTTGAAGTTATCCTTAGGGACGCATCGATCCCATACTCAGGATCAGTATCGGCCCAGATACTGGCATTTTCTATGGATCGTGTATTGGTCAGACGAGACCGATCTAAATACGATATTGTGCATATATACCTACTATTCTGTGTTATTGTTGAGCCAGACGAAATGCTCAATAAACTAACGCACAGATTTAATACATTACATGTTAATATCTCTTCCCTTTGTACTAAATTTAAATCTCGGAGCAGGGTTGCCAGCCTGCACACTTTCTCTGTGTTGTTTCAAGCACATCATTCTGCACACTGGATGTGCATAATTTCTCTGTGCCACTCTGCATTGGAGCCTTTAGTATTATAATAATTTTCTGCACAATCTAATATTATTAATAGTCTTTCTTTTATCTGTCCTATCTATCAGATGTTACTGCCTTTATTACTGAGCTATACATTTAAAAGAAATTTATTTTATAGTTCTATATAAATGTATTTACTATGTAAATGTTTTTTCACAAGTGTATTTTACAACAATACAAAGAGCAATGTGTAACATTTTAGCAGATTTTAGACTTGTTCACTTTTATTTGCAAATAAAAATGTTTCACTAGATTTTATAAAATTGTGCACCCGCGTTTTTTCTAGAGTATCTTTTGAATTATCCAATAACCTAGTTTATAATAGTATTTTTGTCATAGATTATGATTACATATTTTTTCATTTGTTATTTTTCATTAAAAAGAAGTTGTCTGTATGTAGTAGATTGTGTTTAACACACAAAAGAGTGATGCTCAGGCTAACAGAGAGAAGCTATAGAAATTCTACATTGATTGAAAAAAACTGTGCTGGTATCGGATTGGCTCGGTAATGGTTCTGAAAAAAATGATATCGTTGCATCCCTAGTTTTCCTGTTTTTCCTAGACATGTAAAACCAATTTAAACATACATTCATACATACAAAAATGTATTTTTTACTCCATTGATATTTCCATTATTTTTTTTATTTCTTTTACACTATAAAGTGTCACTGCTTAGCTTTTGTTTGTAAACAGTAATTTCATCTAAAGGCATATACATATTATTAAAGAGAATGAGAGAGAGGGTAGGATGAGAGAAAGAGAGAGAATAAGAATCTCACAAGTCAGCGATGGATATTGAAGAAAAACTGATCCTACATGTAGCCTGTGGCTTGCTGGCAGATGACTGGAGTGAGTGTCAATATGTTCCGAATTGTAGAAGGAGAACAGCATCCCGTGTCACTAAAGAAGGCTGTCAGTTGCTATGCATCTGGGGAGAGAGGACAGGCAGGCCTAAGGCTTTTTATCAGCCAGACCTGTGACAGTCAAAAACCACCTTTTCATCCACCTTCCATACAGTCTCTGCTCTTTTTTTCTGTCTTTCTCTAGCTTTTCTTTTCTTAAGCTCCCCAAACACCTAGCAGGGTCGAGAGGGGTTTCTCTGCTCCCTCCTGATAGTAAAGCACAAGCATTGGTGTGGCAGGGGATAGACTGCATGAATGTGGGACAATTTTCACGCCCAGAGAGGCTTTGTTTTGACAATCCGTGTGACAGCTCCTCCTGTGCAGAAACCCTGTCTGCTCTGAACAAGCAACTTATTTTGTTTTCATGTTAATGCCTATCTGCACACTAGTTAAGTGAAGAACAGTATGCTGCAAAAATCTGATTCATTTACTCAAATGATTTATGAATAGTGACGTCAAGCTCAAATAAATTAGAACACACTATAAATAATACATAAGTTCACTATGAAATATTGAATTGAGACAACCGATTAAATTACTATTAATAAAAAAATTTTTTTGCACCACTAGCAACATTACACTGAATTGTAAAAAGCTTCTCTGAACCACCCATTCCACTCTCCTCTCTGCCAATGCCCATCAATCATGTAGCCCCGGCCTCAAACTCAAGCCTTTGGTTGAGATGGAGACTCACATTTCAGAACCCTGAGAGTGATGTTTTAAAAGCACCACAGAGCCACAAACTTTCCACATTTCTGAAAGTCAACCTAAAAATGGATAAAAAGATGCACAACAATCTGTTTTGTATTCTTTATGATTGTTGCTTGATTGTACGATTAGACCCCAGCGAGACATTCATTAAAAGTCAAGGTAGACTGTGCAACATCAATGGCCTTTTGCCAAACAGTATAGTTAAGACTTTGACATATGCACAATGTGACATCCTCAATCAATAAATAAATTAACTAAATATACTTTAAGGCAACGCTTGACACAATATAATTTTGCATATAATGTACACTACCGTTCAGAAAATTGGGGTTGTTAAGATATTTTTATGTGCACCAAGGCTGCATTTATTTTATTTAAAAAAAACACACACACAGACAGAATCATATTGTGAAAAATTACAATTTAAAATAATTGCTTTAGATTTCATATTACTTTAAAATGTAATTTACTCCTATGATAGCAAAACTGAATTTTCAGCACCATTACTCCAGGCTTCAGTGTTACATGATCCTTCAGAAATCATTCTTATATGCTGATTTGGTGTTTAAAAAGCATTTCTTCTTGTTATCAATGTTTAAAATGGTTGTGCCGCTTAATATTTTTGTTGAAATTGTGATGCATTAGTTCAGGAATCCTTGATGAAAAGTATAGTAAAAAAAAAAACTGCATTTATTTTAAATATAAATGCTTTGTACAATGTCTTTATAGTCTTATTTAATCAATTTAATCAACAGCAAAATTGTGGTCAGAATCACAGTCAAGTGCACTGAACTTATAGATGTCTCTGTGCATTAAAATAGTTTAAGACAGGGTTGATGTGACATTTATTCACAATTTAAAACACAGCAAAGCATTGTGTTCTAACTGTTAAGCTAAGAAAAAGCACATAAATATAACAAACTCTGCTGAATATTGTGTGAATGTGAGCCGCTCTCATAACCCACAGTGACCTGAAAACAGCTGAAAATTGCTTTCACAGAACAGAGGCCCTTGAAATTCCATGGACAGTTTAATGAAAGCCAAAGAAACCACATTCTGCAGTTCAGCAACTGGACTTCACTGCACCTGTAACTGTACATCCCACATAAAGGTGCCTTTTGCCTTCACCTCAATCGCGTTTTTGATCCCTGATTCATGCAGGAACTTCAAATCTCTTTTTTCTCTTATTTGTCACCAACATGGCATAAATGTAACAGTTCCGAGGGTAAATGCTCTTCTGGACTGAAGCTGTGTGTGTGTGTGTGTGTGTGTGTGTCCCAGTTGATGCCACTTTCCAAGGTCTTCCCCTTCTCACTCACTCTATTTCCCCCTAGGAGATACACTCAATAAAGAAGGGATACACTCATCCAATGGAGCATGTTCTAGCGCTCGCTCTTCATTACAGTCCCACTGTGACATCTCACCCTCTCTCATTTCTCGGAGGATTTAAGGACGAATAAAAGTGTTTTATCTTCCTCCTACTCTCTCTCCTCTTTTCCATCAGCTGCCTTTCTCGATTCCACAGAAGCGATAAGAGTAAATCAAAGAGATAGACAAGTCGGGAGAGAAGTCATTCCCTGTTTTGTGCGGCAAAATATTAAGGAGATTTAAAAGAGGATTGCTACTGAGTAACATGTACAGTTGCTTTTCTCAGAGTGAATGCTGAGAGTCGAGGGCCTGCAATGCAGATATTATATAGCAGAAAACAATGGGAATCTGTATAGACACATCTAAAATATTTTCCAACTGTAAGTAAAAATATGAAAAACAAGGATTTATACACATACTCAATAAATTACACTTTTTGAGAACATGTTGTAAACAGATTTCTAATTACACTTTCTTTAGCCACAAGGACTCCATGATCTCTCTAGTCTAAATGCCTCTGTTATGGCTCTGGGTTTGAGTTTAATATATGCTGAATGAAAATCTGACCTTTTACATTCTGAATAAAAATGCTAGAACCTGGAAGCACAGGTGACGGAGCTGAGGTAAAGCTTTCGCCATCCTAAAATTAAAGCCTCTAATCTACAGCTTTGTGTGCACTTTTCCCTTATCAGAGTACGTCGGTCACGCTAAAGTTTGACCTGCGTCTCCCACATCGGACGGATACTAATTTGGTTTTGCACTGTGTACCTGACCTGAGGTCTTGTGGGATACCTCACTCTAATTACAGTTTCGTCTGCCGAAAATAACCCACATGACTTTCTTGCACTGAACCTGATGCGTGATTAAGCGATTGGGATGCAAAGAGAGGGCCCTGTTGAAAAGAAGGCCCCTGAGGCTGAAACCTCAGTTTTACCAGTAATCACTCACATTGAGATCATATCGATGTACACTTTAAGAAATGATTGCCTTGATTTACATCTAAGCCAAATATATATATATATATACAGTACAGACCAAAAGTTTAGAAACATTACTATTTTTAATGTTTTTGAAAGAAGTGTCTTCTGCTCATCAAACCTGCATTTATTTGATCAAAAATACAGAAAAAACTGTAATATTGTGAAATATTATTACAACTTAAAATAATAGTTTTCTATTTGGATATACTTTAAAAAAATAATTTATTCCTGTGATGCAAAGCTGAATTTTCAGCATCATTGCTCCAGCCTTCAGTGTCACATGTAACATCCAGTCTATCACATGATCATTTAGAAATCATTCTAATATTCAGATTTATTATGAGTGTTGGAAACAGTCCTGCTGTCTAATATATTTGATGAATAAAAGGTTAAAAAGAACTGCATTTATTCAAAATAAAAAAAAACAAATTCTAATAATACAGTATATATTCTAATAATATATTTTCTTTACTATCACTTTTTATCAATTTAACACATCCTTGCTGAATAAAAGTATTGATTTTATTTTAAAAAAAAAGAAAGAAATAAAATTACTGACCCCAAATTACTGACCAGTATTGTATATTGTTATTACAAAATATTTATATATATATATATATTTTTTTTATTCATCAAATTATCCTAAAAAAGTATCACATGTTCTGAAAAAATATTAAGCAGCAGAACTGTTTCCAACTTTGATAATGAATCATCATATTAGAATGTTTTCTAAAGGATCATGTAATAATGATCCTCAAAATTCAGCTTTGCATCACAGAAATAAATGATGCATCAAAGAATAAATTTTAAAACAATTATTTTAAATTGTAATAATATATCACAATATTAAATTTTCTGTATTTTTGATCAAATAAATGCAGGCTTGATGAGCAGAAGAAACTTCTTTCAAAAACATAAAAAATAGTAATGTTTCCAAACTTTTGGTCTGTTCTGTATATATATATATATATATATATATATATATATATATATATATATATATATATATATATATATATATATATATATATATCACATTGAATTTTAAGAAATACTAACTTAAAAATATTAAAATTATTAAATATTTAAAATATGTAAGGTTGCCACCAATATTTTGATGTACAGTACTGATACTAAGACATTCTAACTCATAAATAATATTTTCTTAACCATAAATGTCTAGGTTTAAACATGTATGCAATTTGATATAATATAGTTTTATTGGTAACAACTGTATTATTTTTATCTCAGTTTATTATGTTTATCGTTATGTTATTATATTCCTATGCAATGCCACGGCATAGATCTATCCCCAAATAATAAATATATATCTTCAAATAAAGCAAAGTACAAAACATTTTTAGTAAAACCTGATTATTTAAATAGCAATATTTGCTGAGGCCAAGAATCATTTTTTACAGTGTACATTATGAAACTGATCCGAAGTGCCCTCTGATCTTACGTTACATAACTTGCACAAGCACCATTTATCTTTTTTATTTTATTTAAACTCAGGACTTTACTTAAAGCTAGTCAGATTTAACTATTTTGAGCACTGATTTAAGAACCTTATAGAGAATTAAAATTGATTTTAAAAAAAAGATCTAAATGGACAAAATCATGAGCCTGAAAATACATATTTTACAATAACAACATGAATATATATGTCTGTTTGACTAATGCATATAATCAGAGACTCAAAGACACTGTTCTTCTGATGCTTCATCAAAGTGAACTCAGTGAAGCCTTTCATAACATCTCATAGCTGTATTATATGTTTTGTATATCACTCCATAAAAATGAATATTTTCAAACTTATCTTAGTGTGTTTTGGCATCATTAGTATATATATATATATATAAGCTGTGTACTACTTTTTATACTAAAAAGAAAGAAAGAAAGAAAGAAAAGAAGAAAGGAAGAAAGAAAGAAAGAGATGTGCCCTGTATTTCAGCACTGTGTGTGGGATTAAGATTCTGCTGGAGAGGTTACTGCTGTCAGTCAACACTGTGAGGTCCTGTGAGAGCACAGCCCTGACTCAGCTCAGCTCTTTCTGCTCCCATGCTGCAAAAGACAGCTCTGACCTGCCAATCAAAATGAATTTGCCCTCAGAGATGAGATATCAATGACTCGGTGCTTTCTAAGATCACATCGTTCATGTACGGTGCAGCCTAGTTGCTATGTAAGGAAAAAAGAAAGGCAAAAACATGGGCCATGGTTTACTCAAAAGTTTTTTTGTATAAAAACATGAGAAAATTGATAGCAAGGACAAAAATTTACAAATGTGATCTACAGTACTAATTCACTGTGGTGGAAATTGTCAAAATAAGCAACACAACACACACCTTGACAGCTTCTCTGAATGAATACGATTTTTGGGGCATGTATATAGCACATATATAGTATGCACATACTGTAATAATGTAAATTATATTTAAATACAGGCCTGCTCATAATTGTTAAATAATATTAAACTAAAATGTATAAAATAAATAATATTAAAAGTATTGCTGGTTAATAATGCAAAAGCTTCAGTTAAAAATTATTGTCATAACATTTGCATGTGTGCCTATTACACAAGTATTATTAATAAAGCAAATCAACTGCAATATGCCTATGCAGCATAGATGTAATTTGTTAGACTGCACAAGCAAATTAGTATCTCTTATTTGCGATCTTAGAAAATCAGAGCCAGAGACACTTAAAGAATGGGGAGGTGGAGTGACATTGACTCAGAGAGGGATGAGTCACGAAAAGAAGTTCAAAATTGATTGCTTGAATATGCACAATCGGCTCTCAAAATCCTCCAGTAGCTCAGAAATACCACTTCAAAGTGTTTGATGTTCAATAGCTGAATTTATTTTGTTTTATGAGAGTCCTAATTGTAACACAAAGCCTGTCAACTAAATCATCTTTCTCTAGATTTTCCTTTGGAGGACTCTAAAAGAGATCTTAAACTGATTAGTTTAAGAATCAGTAAGAATCTGTCAGTATGTCATGATTTGCTCTTCTACAGTAGCTTATTCATTTAGCCCTTGTGAAGAATTTGGCTTTGCTTAATCTTGTCTACATTTGAATTACATGGTACACACATTTAATTTGGCTAAATGACACAAAAACCTGTTCTTTCCCTTAGGTTCGTCCACAATGAGCCAACCAGAAATACTCATCTTAAAGCTGTTTAAATGTATCCTGTTTCTAACTCTAAACCGAGTAGAAGGAGACATTTCACATAAAGATTCTAACATCAGCTCTAGACCAGTATACCTGGAAACTGATGTTCCTACTGTGACTAGAAACAGGTTTCAAACTTTTAATCTGCAATTACTGACTCGTTAACAGCCGCCATGTTTATCTGACCCAAAATGGTAATTCTACAAATGGCTGGACATCACTCATACAACAGCCAGCAGCATTCAGAGATGTACATGCTGATGCACTGAATTTCTGCCAGACTTTTGACTCCAGAATTGCTGAGTAACGGCATAAACAGGAAGCAGATGCACAAGGGTTCTTCCTAACGCCGCAAAACACCAACAGTGCTGGATCATGGAGAGGTTAGTTTATGCACATTTTCTCCTCTCAGCTGCAAGTTACATTTATTATAACTGTGTTTATGTTTTACAAATGTGCCGTTTTAAAATAAATTGAGAGAAATGTCAGGGCTTTCTACATTCCCACAGAATTGAACAAAAGCGACTGTTTCAGCAGTGACACATATTTATTGAGTTAATAGCTGTTATTGTAACCCTACGATGCAATGTGACCCACACATCACCAACTGATGATAATATCACTATTGAACAAAATTTAAGTGTCAAAGCATCTTCACAGTTATCCAAGCAACATAATTACAGAGCAAACAGAAACTGTAGAAAATTATTTACATACATCCCAGCCAGTATTTCCTCATTGGAACTGGCCAATGAAAGCAACATCACATGCCCAGGCCGGTCCTCAAGCCTATGTGTTCAGTGTGCCTTCTTCCCTACACTCTTCAAATATAAAGTATTTAAATATTATACTGTACATACACACACACATACACTCACTGGCCACTTTATTAGGTATAACTTTCTACCGGGTTGGACACCCTTTGCCCTCAGAACTGCCTTAATTCTTTGTGGCATAGATTCAACAAGGCATTGGAAAAATTCCTCACAGATTTTGGTCCATATTGACATGATAGCATCATGCAGTTGCTGCAGATTTGTCAGCTGCATATCCATGATGCGAATCTCCCATTCCACTACATCCCAAAGCTGCTTTATTGGATTAAGATCTGGTGACTGTGGAGGCCATTTGAGTAAAGTGAATTCATTGTCATGTTCAAGAAACCAGTCTGAGATGATTTGAGCTTTGTGACATGGTGCATTATCCTGCTGGAAGTAGACATCAGAAAATGGGTACACTGTAGTCATAAAAAGATGGGCAGGGTCCGCAACAATACTCAGGTAGGCTGTGGTGTTTAAACGATGCTCAATTGGTACTAAGGGGCCCAAAGTGTGCCAAGAAAATATCCCACACACCGTTACACCACCACCAGCAGCCTGAACTTTTGAGACAAGGCAGGATGGATCCATGCTTTCATGTTCTTCACGTCACATTCTGACCCTACCATCTGAATGTTGCAGCAGAAATCGAGACTTATCAGACCAAACAACCCATTTTGGTGAGCCTGTGCAAATTATAGCCTTCGTTTCCTATTCTCAGCTGACAGGAGCGGCACCCAGTGTGGTCTTCTGCTGCTGTAGCCCATCTGCTTCAGGGTTCGATGTGTTGTGCATTCAGAGATGGTATTCTGCATACCTTGGTTGTAACAAGTGATTAATTGAGTAACTGTTGCCTTTCTATCATCTATAATCAGTCTGCCCATTCTCCTCTGACTCTGACATCAACAAGGCATTTTTTTCCACACAACTGCCTCTCTCTGGATATCTTCTCTTTTTTGGACCATTCTCTGTACACCCTAGATATGGTTTTGCATAAAAATCCCAGTAGATCAACAGTTTTTTTTTAAAATACCCAGACCAGCATGTCTGACACCAACAACCATTCCTCATTCAAAGTCACTTAAATCCCCTTTCTTCCCTATTCTGATGCTTGGTTTGAACTTCAGCAAGTCGTCTTCACCACGTCTAGATGCCTAAATGCACTGAGTTGCTGACATGCGATTGGCTGATTAGCAATTTATGTTATACAAGTAATTGAACAGGTGTACCTAATAAAGTGGCCAGTGTCACATTTTCCATCATCAATTGATGTTTTTCCACTCAAACACTGAAAAGATTATTTACTTTGTCTGTGTATTATTAAATGTCCTGTGTTTCTGTAACTGTTTAAAGCATATGAAAATTAACATAAAAAAATGTTAATAACTTTACAGCTTAAATAGCCATTATTAAACAGAAGAATTAATGTAAGTATAAACTCCACATTTATGTTTTTAAATCCTCCACAAATTGTCCCCATTTACGTCCATTGCAAGTGCCTGAACATTACTGGTATTCATCATTATGCCAGAGATGCTGCTGATTGAACTTCAGTACTGAACCCAGAATACTCTTTCAAGCTTGGAGAACCTTTTTAAACAGCTCTGAAAAACATAAACAACTTACTGGTTTTGTATAAAGGTACTTTGCAATGTTGTGTAAGAAAGAAACCGCTTTACACTGAGAGTGGGAGCTGAATCTGAACCAACCCAAAGGTCAGCCGAGATATCTGTAGCAGCTCTGGCGAGACCCAGAAAAGCTATAATGGAGGACAAATTGAGCATGTCAGTAGCAGTGAGCTCCGCAGTCAACTAAGGATCTGAGAAGCCAACTCTTAAACCCTGCACTCTCAGTATCGGCTGAGCTTTGTGCTCTTTCTCGCTGATAAACTATTTAGCTGATCTGTGGTTTCAACCCACTGTTTTTGATGTTGCAAAATTGTAGGGGGAGAGTGCTGTGTTTTTACCAGGTGTTTTAAATGAACTGCAATCATTAGGTTGGACACAGGCACCTTATGATGGAGGGCAAGAGGTTAGGAACTACAACCCACTATCTAACACAAACTTCAACACTAACACAACAATACAACTATACCAGTTGCATAGCAACAAGTGCCTAGCAATAATAAACATACAATAGTCTTAACCTGGTTTGGCATTTTGACTGTTTGTGGGATCTTGCATAAGCCTCAGCATGAGTCTCATTAAGTATAAGTCAATAGCAGTCTGAGAAGGGAGAGCTGAGCAGTTTGACATCTGTGTGTTTATACCTGCTTTGAAACACTGTAGTCTGCCCTGCAGGAAACTCAGCAGGCCAGGAGAAGGTAAGACAGCTAGAGCGACACTCCATCTCTGCCTACAGATTATATGCACGCTGTGTGCACCCAGAAAAAAGCTCCTTGGCCCACTTGTAGAGATCACATACAGAGCCAAAACGAACAGAAATTGTTAACAAACACACACATAAAAAGTCAGTTAGAGAAAGAAGAAAAAAAGATTGCAAAATGTTGGAAGTGATACAGTATGTCATGTCCAGAAACAGAAAAAACAGATGCAACTTTGTTCTCGAAACCTTTTCGACCTTAATTTGTGGCACTGTCAAGATCAAACTAACAAGGCAACTTACCAGTGTTTTGAAGGTTTGGTGGAAAGTGTCAAAATAAAATCAGTTCTGAAAACCACACTTGGACATATTAGGAAACTTTAAACAGGCTTTGTGTCAAAGGAATCAAAGCACTAAACTGTAACTGTTACCACTGGGCAACTAACACTCAAAACAAAACCATTTTATTCACAGATGTCTTACTTTGTACGTAAAGTTATGAGCTTTGACCTGATAAGTGTCAAAAAATAACTACATGTATCTATCTATATCTACATATCAAACTATTACCATCTATCTATCTATCTATCTATCTATCTATCTATCTATCTATCTATCTATCTATCTATCTATCTATCTATCTATCTATCTATCTATCTATCTATCTATCTATCTATCTATCTTTTTTGTTTTAGCTGAAGCAAGCAAAAGAAATCACATTTAAAATCAAGAACCTGACCCCTCTCAGATCCGTCTGGTCGGAGAGAGAAGTACCAGGCTGCAGCCCGCAGATAGAGGCAGGGCTGCATCTGCACCTAAGTCTCTAATCATTAGGCCACAGCTGCCCTAATGGTTATATCCGTATACTCTCTAAAGCTCTTGTGGTACTTTGATGTCACACACCGATCGGTCTGATGGTGATGACCGGCTTCAAGTTGAACAAGCCTAATGATTCAATGAACCATTCATAAAGAACCCTTTACTTCACTCAAACGAATGAATAAATGACTCGATGACTTAATCATTAAGACATTAACCACCACCTACTGATAGTTTATAATTTAGAGTATCATTTAATTAAAGAAATACTTTCATATTTTCATATTATCCAGGGCTGTTAAGCGACTAACATTATTAATCTAATTAATTGCATGATGTGGTGATTAATTAATCTAATTAATCGCACATCAAATTTGGAGAAATTACTCAAGATAATTTAAAGTCATTGTTGTGCAAAGCATCAAACAGAGATTACAAAAAGTAGGTTCAGCAAAAAATATTTTGTTTGATACAATTTATTACATATACTCTTTTGGACCATGTGAGTAAATGATAACATAATTGTCATTTTTAGGTTGGGTGAACTATAACTTTAATAATTTATTTTCTTAATTTTATTATTATTACTATTATAAAATATTAAAATATTTCTTTAATTAAATGATACTCTAAATAATAAACTAAAACTACCAGTAGGTGGTGAAAAATGTCTTAATGATTAAGTCATCGAGTCATTTATTAATTCGTTTGATTCATTCAAACGGCTGATTCCTTCATGAGTGAAGTAAATGGTTCTTTATGAATGGTTCATTGAATCATTAGGCTTCTTTGACTTGAAGCAGGGCATAACCATCAGACCGATCGGTGTGTGACATCAAAGAACCGCGAGAGCTTAGAGAGCATATGGCTACTTGTGCTTTTGAATCGCCTCTCGCGGTACTTTGATGTCATACACCAATCGGTCTGTGCAGCGCCACTTCTAATCCAACTTGACTATGGCCAATGGTTCAGCCCGCCTAATGGTTCACCCAATTTGTTCAAAACGTGAATGAATGAATGATGCATTTATATAGCGCTTTATTGTGTATTGTTGTACACACAAAGCACTTTACAATCATGTGGGGGGTGTAGCGGATCTGACCCGAATCAGAAAAATTAAAGAGTCGATCAGGACTGTGGTTGAAACACGAGCCGAATTCCTTAGAAAGGCAACAGGAAGTCATAAAACAATCTGTGCCACAAGTCCCAAGCAAGATAACCAACCAACCAACTCTTTCACAGAACAGCTTTCAACATCAACACCACTAGAACAATTATTGACAATTTCAATTTGAAGAAGAGATTGTCAAATTTGTGGCAAGTAATTGAGATGCAATGCCGGACATCATAAGTAAACCCATGAGAGTTATGCACAATATCCTTAAACACTTCCCCCACCTAGCAGAACCAGACTGAAATTCCTAAGGGGGGCCTTTGAACCTCTGGTCTCCACAGAAATCTTGGTCAGATAATGACACAGAAACTGTCTTTTCTACATATACTGTATTTGGACCAAAATTAACTCAAAAAGACTTATAAATGAATATCAGTCCATCGCTTCACTCCATATTCATTTATAAGTAACCCACACATTTGACTATCATGTTTACAATCACTTATTGTGTATGTCTTTTAACAACTATGGGATAGACAACTTGGATGATGCAACGGCAGCCACAGGACAACGACGCCAGTGCACTCACCACACACCCGCTACAGGTGGAGAGGAGAGAGACAGAGCCAATCAAGTGGTTGGGGATTATTAGGAGGCCATGATTGACAAAGGTCAAGGGGGCAATTTGGTCAGGACACCGGGGTTACACCCCTAGTCTTTACGAGAAGTGCCATGGGATTTTTAATGACCACAGAGAATCAGGACCTCGGTTTAATGTCTCATCCGAAAAATGGATAATCGTGGATTAAGAAATGAAATGCTTGGGGATGAACAGTTCTGATTTGTCTTTATATTTTGGTTGGCAAAATGGAGCAAAACAGACAACAAACACAAATAAAACAATATTAACTTCTTAATGAACTGTTGTATAAGATAAGTATCACATTTGCACTCGTTTGATATTGCACTTAGCCTACAGCTCATGTGATATTTATTAACTATGTGATGTACAAGCAAAATGTTACAACAAGCAAAAAACAGTAAACTTGTTATTACTTGCACTACTGTCTGTTCATCCAGGAACACTGAGTAATCCATTTGCACATTGAAATATTTTCTATGCATTTTACTGTCTATTGCACTAGTGTAAATTATGTTCATATGTTCATAGTTTCTGCCTATAGTGTACATACACTTTTACATAATCCATCTGTATAGTATGTTCATATTACACCTATCTGTATATCATGCTGATAGTATTTAAAAATCTGTAAATTATATCCATAGTACTGCCTTATCTTTATAGTTATTGTACATATTGTAGACCTTGTATATTCTGTACTTACTGCTTATTGGACTTCTGGTTAGATGCTAACTGTATTTCGTTGCCTTGTACCTTACATGTGCAATGACAATAAAGTTAAATCTAATCTAATCTAATGTAAATATGAGACAATTTCAAACAGGGGCATTTTGCCCCATACCTTGAATTTTAGGGACATTTTCTAGGTTCCAGAGAGGTCAGGTTCTTGATTTTAAATGTGACTTATTTTGCTTGCTTCAGCTAAAATAAACAAACAAAAACATTTAAATAAAACATATTTAAAATTTTAAACAGCCAAATGCTTTGTATGTGTGCATCAAACATATTCATGAGTGCAATTAAAAGTCTCTATGGGGGGGGGGGGCACGAGTACAAATCAAGTGTATTTTTAAACCGTGCAAATCCCCTGCATAATTGCACCAAAAGACGAATTTAACCATAGCCTTCTGAATCCAGGGCAGACTTCTATAAAGATGAGAGACGCAGAACTTGGATGCTGCACCCTTGACAACTGAGGATATTATGGGATTGGAGCCGGTTAAGTAACAACAATATGGCAATCTGTGGGGTTGTCATGTTAGTAAACTCATCTGGAAGCTGGCAGCAATAATACTGGTGCATCTCTAAGTGTGTCCTTACAGGGTACATTGCTCCCTCATGAAAGTAATATGGTTTTGCAAACTCTCAGCAGGTTCAGCCAAGCACATTGTTTTGTGATGACAAAAAGAACATGGAGCAGGGAAGGTATTTACATTCTTAATTTTCTCTCCACAGATGGCTAGATTATTGCCTGCCATTATGAGTGCGTTCCAACTGGGAGCAATTTATTTAGATTAAACTTCACTGTTGTTTCCTTAATGCATTTCAGGAAATATTAAATTGTGTGAGGAAGGGCATGAGCACAAACAGAAGAGAGAGAGGGAGCTGTAATAAGCGAATAGGTGTGGAGTGATGGAGATGGAAAAGAATTATTAGCGCATATTTATTTTATGGACTCAAAGAGAAATGAAACAATTCTGTTATGATTTTGTCAGAACGAGAGATGCAGTCAGTTCAAGATGGAGGGGTCTCGCAAGCACTTCTTGCACGGCGAAAAGCATAATGATCTCAATTACACGGTCATCTGTCAACACAAACAAGTTTGTTTTCTCCAGGTGTCACCTTCTCTGATGGAAATGTCAACAATGCCTGCGTAGATTAAAAAAAAACCTTTGCACTGAAATGACAAAACACTCGCGACATATGCACACTGTTAGGGAACAAACAGGCAGATGATAGAGCTGGTCGGGTGCTGTTGTTTTCACTGTGAATTCTTTCACAAATGAGAGTCCATTACTTAGCTCACTTCTCGGGACATTATGGATCCAATAGTTTAAAGGGCTTGATATAATGACATTCATGAAAGAGACTGCATATTGTAAATTACATCAGATGTGTTATGGCTTTAGATATATTTCAGATCCCATATTCACTGAACTCTTAGCCTGAACTCATTAGTATTCCTATGTAAAGTTTCCACATACATTTTTGCATGTATGGATATGCACAAAAATATACTGACAGCATCTAAACCAAAAAGCATTGAAATAAAAATAAAAATAATAAAAACTAAATTTATTACAAATATATTTTAAAAGTAGTTGTACAGACAATCAAGATATTGTGTGTCATATAGATATACATATTATCGATATACTCCTAATCATTGGTCAAAAGTAACATTGGTGCCAAAAATTAATTTGTTTTTTAATAGTACTGCTCTGCTTTTTATTTCTGAAAGACTATTTCAACCCTGATATTCTACAATTTTCAAATGTTTCCAAAAGCATGACCCACCACTCTCCCTGCTAGTTTTTACATAATAATCCTGACACCCCTGTTCTTCATCCACCTTTCAATTATATAATCTCATAAAAATATATATTTAAACTCATATACCCATCCCTTCAGCTCTTTTGGAATGCTCTGTTGCCTTGGAAACTAAATTTCCCACAAGTATTACATGCCTAGAGCCAGAGTTGATATGACTTATTTTTATTTATTTATTTTCTAAATATTGTATGTATTAATATTTTTAACCAACAAGATTCATTTTTCAAGCTTAGACCAAATTTACAGCATATAGGAAGCTTGAACATTTTAGGCTCTGAAGTGAGAGAATTTCTCTGTTCACATGACTGTCCAATTACAGATTTAAATCTAGATTAGTGTGCTAAAAGTAATGAAACAAAGATGTAATGCTTTAATTCTTGTAAACAGGAGGCGAGCTACTCTATAAATCTTTGTTATGAAGTTTTCAGTTCCATGATATAGATGAATTGTGTCGATTTGCAGTATGAAGAAGAGCCTTTTACTCTCAGCATGCCTTGGGCGCAGGGGGCAGACTGGCATAAGCTGAGCCTCAGGCACAGGGGCAGGCTGGCATGAGGTGATTTCAGCAATGTGGTTTAATGAGGTCGCACTGAGATATAAAATAATATCCCCCTTGACAGAACTAAGACTAAGTTACACACTAAGTGTGTATGCAGGAGGCTCAATCTCTGAACATTTAGGGCAGCACACTGGCTGTTTAACATTCTGTTTTTGTTTGTCCATAGGGAATTAGGGAATATACAATGGTTTCCACAAATATGTTAAGCAGCACAACTGTTTTTTAACCATTCATAATAATTGTTACTTGAGCACCCAATTAGCATATTAGAATGATTTCTGAAGGATCATGTGACACTGAAGACTGGAGTAATGGCTACTGAAAATTCAGCTTGACCATCACAGGAATAAACTATATTTTCAAATGTGTTAAAATAAACAGTTATCATTGTAATAATATTTCAAAATAGTACTGTTTTTACTGTACTTGCGATCAAATTAATTCAGCCTTAGTGAGCATACATCTTTTACTTAAATCATTTTACCACTATTAAGTTTGTATGTTTTACTGATTGGCAACTAAAATGTAAGCATATATTAAATAACGTATATAAATGACTTTCAGGTGTACAAATATTAATGAATATTGAATTTGTGGACTTAACAGGTTGATTTTTCTACATGAATATTTAAACAATAGTTTATTGTTACAAAAATATGGTTTTATTTATAATGTTATTATAAAAACTGCCTTATCTTCAGTTTACATTTTGTATTCGATTTTTACCTTTAGACTTGAATATTAATGTATCAAATGACAGGGTTCCCTTTATAGTTTACAGCATTAGATGGGAGAGAAACTTTACTATATCTGAAATAAATCCAAATGAATCAATATAGAAATCAAATTTAGACCTGAATTGAATCAAATCACAAGTTTATGAATCAAACTGTGAAACCTGTGTCAATACCCAGCCCTACTCACTACACAGTGACTGTGGGATTCTCATCCTTGACTTTCTCTTTTTATTTTCTCTTTAACACAGACTTCTCGTCACAGAATTCTCTCCCACAAAGTGCACAAACCTCAGGTGGACATTTTGTGGTGAAAATCACATTCAATAAGAGATAAGATTCAGTACATGTACAATGGTGTGCAGTGTAAAAGCACAGTGCAACTGACATGAGAGCTGAACTACATGGATTGAAGAATTCTGATGGATCCTCTCACCAACCCTGTTATGGCACTTTAGTGAACTCTTAACAGCATGCTCTCCATTCCTCTCTCTCTCTCTTCTCTTGGGTCTGTGCAGTTTAATTGAGGTCTGTGCAATTAAATAGTGCACTGGCAGCCATATTCAGCTCACTCAATAGATAGTAGCAGCACATCCTGAGGAAATAAGGACTCCAACCTGTCATGTCCCCACCCCTTCCTCACCCTGAGGAAATTCAGATGTGCCACGAAAATGTAAGCTCTTTCAGTCTGAACCAACAACACCCCTCCCCTGCCACCAAACACCAAATACTTCAGACTTACCTGGAGATCTATAGCGATCTCTCACATGGCTGCAGCACTCACTGCTCACTGCTTGGCCGTAATTATAGAACAATTCCATTGAGGCAAATGAAAGGGTCTATGAGGCTTAATGGCTTCGATATCAATGGCTGGAATAATTATCATACATCAGAAGCCGCCTTAAGTTTAACAAGCCAATGAACTCAACATCACTTTTGTGGTAAGCGACGAAACTTTAAGTATTGTATAGTGCTACTCTGTTACTGAATGGTCTAACGACCATTGGTCTATATGGGCAGAATGCAAATTACATTCTAAATTTATTCTAATAATTTACTCACCCTCATGTCATTCTAAAACTGTAAAAGAAGATATTTTGAAGAATGTTACAACTCTTTATCTACATACAATGGAAGTTAACATGGGTCATTTTTCAAAATATCTTCACAGAAGAAAGTAAGTCACAGGTTTGGAATGACTTACTGAATTTACATTTTTTGGGTGAGCTATTTCTTTAACACGCGATATATACAACACAAAGCATTACCGCTTATCTATCTCTCACTGTTACCACTGTGATGTCAGCTTGACTGCAGTATTTCATGAAGAATGACGTCTATTTTCCATCCTAAACACGCGTGTTGACATGTTCAGTTTAATATTTCTCCCGCTTTTGAAGTCACTCTTCTTTAAGAGGATTCACTGCACTCTAAAGAAGCAGACATAATTTTTCAGTCTTGCTAATGTGTATAAAACACAAAACCCCTGATCTGAGGAAAGAAAAGACAGATGTAAACATCTTGGTGGAAGAGGTGGTGAATGCAATGATTACCAATGTATGTTTTAAGACCAAGAATGCTTATAGTTCAAAAGTTTGAGGTCAGTAAGATTTTTAAAAATGTTTCCTAATAATCAATATTGAAAACAAAACAGAAATAGAAAATGAAAAAAAAAGAATACATACACATATATAAATAAAGAAATAAATTATATATAATTATATATATATATATATATATATATATATATATATATTGTAACATTAAAATATCTTGATTGTTTTAGACACAATAATCTAAGTAGCAGCTGAAACAAAGCATATTAGAGCTTTTCTCAGCTGAAACAAAGCATATTAGAGCTTTTCTCAGCTGAAACAAAGCATATTAGAGCTTTTCTCAGCTTCACATTTCTGATTTTAACCAGTAGAGTATCTCTGATAGTCTCTGCGACAAATCATATGAATTCAACCGGTCAAGGAGTAATGGTTATTCTTTCACTGTTTTCCATCGTAGCCAATGTCCTCTAGAATATCACTAAGCCCAGCTCTCGGTGCACCAATGCTTCCTTCCACATTTTTACTGCCACTTCAAATAAGAGTCAATATTACACCCATGCCCTTTATGAGGTTCTGTCTACACTGAGAAAAATGTCCCCTATTAAGATCAAACAAGACCAGGTTGTTTAGACTTAAATCACTTCCTATGGGCAAAACATTCGTGCCCATAGAAGAATCAGAGGTGTCCTCTCAAACTAATTTCTGCTCTATAGATTTCCTAAATTATAATGCTGCAATGTTTCTGAGCTCTTAGAGATCGCTAAACCTCTTAAATGGATACTCCATCCCAAAATGAAAATTTTGTCATTAATCACTTACCCCCATGTTGTTCCAATCTCAAACTGCCTATGCTTTTCTGTGTCAGCAGTGCCTCAAGGATGCGCTGTTTTCTTTCAAATCAAAGCATTAATATATTTATACACATAGAAACAGCACATCCTTGTGGCTTGGCTGACACAGAAGAGCATAGGCAGTTTGGGTGACGTGGAGAGACAGAGGAGACTGTTATAGACTGAATAAAGCCATAATTTTTGTTATATTTGCATACAAATTAACAGTATTCTAGTCACTTCATAACGTTACGGTTAAACCACTGATGGCAATGGACTATTCTGACAAAGCTTTTCATACTTTTCTGCACTTTGACAGTGTAACATTCTTGGCAGTCTACGGGACAGTCACGAGCCTCCCGGTTTTTATCCAAAATATCTTAAATTGTGTTCCGAAGATGAAAGAAGCTTTTACAGGTTTGGACTGACATGGGGGTAAGTGATTAAAGGGACACTTCACCCATTTGCATTTAGCTTTGTATTGTTAGAAACCGAGTCATATATTATAATGATCATGGATTTTTCCTTTATTTTTCCCTGAGATGGGAGAAATAAGGATTTAAGTGTTTTACTTCCTGCTTATTATGACGTAAAAATCGTCATTTTGCGTCATAATAAGCAGGAAGTCAAAATTCATTGAAAAGTGTAGAGACTACAAACACTAGCTTATTATTATTCCAGGGGGTGGGACCCACTCACCCTACAGGCCTATTACAGATCAGTTGGTGGGACTAAACTTACAGAAACGAAAATGAAAATCCGCCATCTTGTTTGGAAGCTATGTAGCTAAGCTAACAAGCGCTTATGGAGTCAGATTTACGGGAATGGCTGGAGGAACAACTCATGATATGGAAGAAGAGGATTTTCAAAGTCTGTTGCTCGAAACAGATGTTCGTGGCTATCTATACGAGCCACAATATAGCGCAGAGCAGCTGAGGCTGATGGAGGAACAGGAGGCGGCGGCTGCTGCCGAGGCCGGAGACCTGTCTGTCGCATCCGAGGAGCTCGGGCGTGCTCGAGCTGGTGCGGACTGGTTGTGCCTGTGCTCTCGTTGTGCGCCTACGGACACAGAGCTCGAGTCCGTCTGCTTCCAAGAATTTCAAAGATGCCAATTTCTCCTGGAAGAAATGTCTGAGGCAGACAAGGACACGGATGTTTGCGTTGTGAACCATCCTAGTTTCGCCCCGCATATGGACAGAGGCATCCTGGAGACATATTTCAGAATTCCGAAGGTAAACTGAAAACGCCACATCTCTCGGTAGGGCATGAAAACTTACTTTTTGCCTTTTCCTTGATCTGGCTGAACATCCCGGTACCATGCAATAGGTCACCATTTCCAAATAAATAGTAACAAGGAATTTTTCAAAAATGAGATCGCCAATGAATTTCAAACTCAAGCGGTAACGTTAGCTAGCCTAGTGCTTTCTCTGATAGGCGGGTTTCACATAGGCGGTGTTCTGGATTAGTGGGAGTGGCTTGTGGAGCTGTGCAAATGTGTTGCATTGTGGGAGTTGTGGTTTTCCATACAAATGAGCCCTAAAGTTACTTTCTGAAATAAACTCGGTCAAAAAGGCACCAAATTCGAAACTTTTAATAGATTTCGACTACATATTTGACCCACTTTTAATGAAGATCAATGTTCCCACGGGTGAAATGCTCCTTTAATACCCAAATTTTCATTTTGGGTAGAATATCCCAAAATGAAATTTTGAGGGTAACAGTACCTTCAAAAGAAATCTGCTTAGCTTAACCCCAAAATAATGAACTAAAGAGATGGATGAATCATGCTCTGGTCTGAAAACAGCCCTATCGTGCTATACCTTCAACACTGCTTAATCATCCTTATATGGACAAAGACCTAAACCTGAACTCATACAACTTTGATGAACAAAATGCTTATATTAAATGCTTATATTACTCCTTGATGATAACACTTTAAAGGTCAACTTGATTATGCTTTATTTAACAGTATTGGCTTTATACTGTGTGACATGAAGTATTAAAGTCACTGAACTCACTGTAATCATTTTCACCTCCACACTGCCCACCACTTCAAACATTTTATACACAAATAAAAATCTGTACGAGAGAGGTGAAATGGCATCACAATCATTTCAGTTAAATACCTCAATAATAACCAAACAACTAATCCTGCTGAACTTAATCTGTATTCACTGTTCTGCATTTAACATATCCTCAAACAGAGCTGAAACTCATTGTAAGATGATTTTGAGATGAATAAAGGTTTATTATCTTGGGAAATTGTTTTGACTTTGATCCGTCTGTTTCCATGGTATTTCCTTTTGTTCTCAAGTATATAAATCTAAAGTAAATCAAGAGGGTTTGATCAAGAGGGTGAGACAGAATGTGAAATGTTAACGCATATCTAGTTTGTCTACCCAAAAAAAAAAAAAAAACTGAAAAAGAAATTCTAAAATACAAAAAATAAATTCTTTAATATTTTATATTTAAGTGCAGTGGCTCTCACTGCCAGGTGCCAGGGCAAATTCAGCATACTTACAAATGCAAACAGTGCATTAAACTGTAAACTTAAAAACAAAAATTAAACTATTTTTTTTAAACAAATCTCAAATCTTTTACAAATCAAAATAAATCATGTTTAAATTATTCACGTGAAAAAGGTTGAGAACTATTGCTGTAGTGGATATCTGTCTATATCCATATCTGTCATTTGTAAGACCACATAATGATTCTACTTCAGTCTAACTAATGGAACCTTGATAGTTTGATAGTTTGTCATGCAGTGTAAAGATTATTTGTAATAGTCTCATATTTATCGTGACTGACTGCACAATGACACTCTATTGTATCACTTTGTCGTGTGCTATCATCAAAGCAAAAATAATCATTTGTTCATCTTTGATTGCACATGATTGAATCAGCTGTGAATCACACAGGTGACGAGGAGGGCTGTTCCAGCAACAGCGCCAGAAACTTTAAAGGCCTTTCAGAATGCTATGGTTCCTTCCATTGAGTGTGTGATCTGACCTTGATGGTTATCCTTTCACCTGTTTGAATCATTAGCTACTGCCTCTTATGTCCTAAAGTTTCTTTGGTTATCAACCACATGGCTCTGGCTGCTGCTTCAGCCCCAAAAACTTAGGAACATCCCTGAGCAAAAAGCAGCCCTGTATAGTTCAAATAATTATATTCTCAAAACAAGCTTGCTGTCACTCATCCTAATGTTTATTTATAAATTCATTGTTATGTGTGCCTAATTCTGTTTTATGTTTATCTGTAAGCTTTTTTCCCTGCCCTATTTTTCTAAATAGTTGCTATAGAAACATACCAGAAGGAAAGACTTACTGACGAAATTTCTTCAATGCCAGAGCGTTCCTGCAAAGCCTATCCTGGAGAACAGAAACAAGTTGGTTCTGGCAGGCAGGTTTAATAAGCTGTCCCAAAACACTCCACAACAACCCTTCACCTAAAGCCCCAGCAGTCCTGCATCATGACATCTTCAGCACACCCCTCCCTCCAAAACACTTGTCCTCCACTTCTGAGCAGGTCTGTGAACAGCCAGATGCAATTGTATGATACGGAAGGTGCATTCATGTTGGAATGGTGCTGTTCTCGTTTTATTGAAAATGGTACACGGGCCACGGAACAGATTGCTGGGCCTGGTGGCTCCAGTTGCTGTATCATTAGTTGTGCCTAATTGGATATTAATGACTGTGCTTTTCCATTACAGCGAACGGCACACCTGACAACATTAATATTGTGGGGAAATAAGAGGAAACAGCCAAACAACTACTGTGATTGCAAAAAGAGATGTGCTTAATGAACTAAAGGACTGATAGGGAAAAGGTCTTTCTTTCTATCAACAGGAGAATATCTGAACTAAGAAACATACGTGCACATACATTTTTAATCACTCTTTTCTGCACCCTATAAAGGAAAACTAAACTAAACTCTAAACTAAAAGAAAAAATAAATAATAATAATAATAGTAAAAATGTGACTGAAGTATCATTATTGTGGCATTTGGCCCCAGACTACAATTAGACGCTATACTCCAACATGACTCAGTAGACAGACATCCTATGTCTATATAGTGGGGCTGAAACTTTTTACAAATACAAACATTTATTTAAAACTTTACTTTATCTAAAATAGCTGGGATAAAATATATCATAAACAATAGATTTCATATTAATTCATAAAAACTGAGCTTTTTTAGCAGCTTTCCTATACTTTATTTTCAAAACCTCCCTGACAAGACCAGAAAGACAATTTGGATGCCCTCACACTGACACCCTCTTTACTTAGCAAGGGATATATAATTGCCAATTAATGCAAGGCAGGGGCAAAGGGGAAAGGAGAAAAAGGAGAGATGTTAAAAGCGATCCCAACACATTAGCCAGTCCCTCTGTAGTAAACAAATTCCCTTTAAATGAAAGCCAGCTCCTCTGAGGCCAATCATACAGTACCAAAGAATGAAGAGAATAACTTCAGCAAGGTTTAGCAAACTAACTAATTGCATTTTTAAATGAAGGAGAATGCTATTTATGTGCTAAAAGGTGAAATCTAATGAATCAATCTTGAGATCAAAGAACAATTGGCTGCACACAAATTATATGCTGTTATGATATGATGTTAGCAAGACTCTCTGATAAGAAATATTGAGCTTATTCAGAACAAGAAACTAGGTGATGTAACAAATAATATATTTGTTTAATTTAATTTAATTTAATTTAATATATTTGTAATAATTTTGCTGAAGATAATAAATTCCCATACATATGAACTCTCAGATGAACCTCCAAAGCTCCTATGTAATCAGGCAACCAACCAATCACCAGGTGGGTTTTCCAAAAAGACATCATCCAAACCACAGATCTGCAACCAGTTCGAGGCGCCAGGATTCCCTGAGACGAGACAACAAGCAAAACTCCAATTCCTCTCAACCCCGCTTTTCAGCACAAGCGCAAGTTAAACAAGAAAACTTAATTTCTTGCTGAAATAGGTGCAAATTTATCTTAAGCATTAAAGATAAGACAAATCTCTGCTTTTGTGATTTTGCGATCTAAGAACGAATAGCTTAAGTTACTAGACTCTTGGGACTTCAATCAAAAAAAAGTAACTGTGTGTTTAAGTGTGTGTGTTTATTAGCATAGTTCTATGTAATAGCAGTTAGTAAATACACGTTTGATTAGTTTATAAAGAAGCATTGTCTTGGGTCGTGTATTTTAAAGTTAAACTTTGCCCAGATCCTGTGCTACCTCGCTCGTAGCTTATAAATTATCATTTTGTTTGTATTCTCATTGGTCACGAAGTAGTATAAACAGAATTGTGAAGATATACTGATTTTAACGTTTGCTGGACGAACCTCTGATGAAGTATAAGCTAATTAAATTTGGAATCAGTTCAGCTAAAGCAATAAAAAAAAAAAAGCTAAATTCCTTAGATGATTATAATGCGCTGTGACAGTGAAATGTTGCTAAGTTACTGAACAAGTCTTCTGAACTGTAATGTTTGTATCATTTCAGGAAACTGTTGTCCACTTTGCATCTTTAGGGACTCTCCAGCCAGCGAGGTCAAGATTCTCAGATTGGGTCACTTACTTTCCAAAATAAATATGCCATCAGTTCATGCATTATAAAAAAGCTTGTACTAATCAGATAGCAGTTTGAAGCAAAAGGCCCCCTTCTTCTCTGTGAATCATTATTAATGTTCGTCTATTAAAATGCAAATTATGACAATCAGTCTGGATATTGTTAGCTTGTACATAACAGGTGTTGTTGCTCATTCATATTGTGCCTAGTGGAGATTACCATCTGAGAAAAACACACTACTATCTAAGGTTTGAGGTTGTAAGACATTTTAATGCATTTTTTTTTCAAGAGACGTCTCTTATACTAAGCTGATTAAAATAAACAGTAAATACAGTAAAATTGTGAAATATTATTACAATTTAAAGTAACAGTTTTGTATTTTACCATATTTTAAAATTTAATTTATTCCTGTGATAGCAAAGCTGAATTTCCACCATCATTACTCAAGTCTTCAGTGTCACATGATCCTTCATGATCTCTAAAATCCTGATTTGGTGCTCAAGGAGCAGTTTTCAGTGCTGGAAACTGTTGTCCTGCTCAGTATTTTAATGGAAACTGATTATATATATATATATATATATATATATATATATATATATATATATATATATATATATATATATATCAGCATTTATTTCAAGCAGAAGCATAGAATAGATAGAATTATAATGACAAAACTTCAACAGTATGCTCACAAGAGTTGGTGTTTGTCAGAGAAGAAAGGGGTGAGGAAGAGGAGGAGAATGGTGAGTTGTGTTTGAAGTGTTAGTTGGTTGTATGCAGCGGGTACTACTCAGCCTGGCTGTCAATAGTTTGTGGAATTATGCTTTATCCAGCAGGAAAGCAAGGCGGATTCAGACACTCTCAGCGGAGTGCGCAGATCTGCACAAGCACTATTTCTTCAACTGTGACATAAATATTTTATGGATACCTTTGCTGTTCGATCTCTTGCCAGACTCTGATCTGAATGCACAGTGCTGAAAACGCTGCACTTTCATTGTGTTGCCTGTGCAAAGACTTTGATGCTAAGCTGAGGAGCTTTGTGCACTCCACTATACCCCATCATTTAGTACAAAGAACTGTCCTGTGTCAACACACATTCTGTCACAATGTGGATTTGCAGTAGTTACTGCTCATGCTGAGTTCCCCACAGAGTTGTTTCTTTAGACCTGATTGAACACAACGGACAGATATGCCTCTACAAACCTAGAAGAGAATCTGGACATTACTATAACCGTGCTAATTACATTTACTAGCTCTATTGTTTCAGCTTTTATTCTTATTTAATCAAATATTATTAACATGATTTGAAGGGCCTCAAATGGGGGTGACCCTGAAAGTTAAGTTATACAGATATCAAAGACCTGCTCTGTCAGCAGGGGTGCCCTTAATCAAGGCTCCAAACCCCATGTTGCAATTAGAACCAGAATCACTTTGGGAGAAAACATATGCTGAATATGCTGAAAAGACCCTGTTTACACAAGGGTGATCTGATCACAAGAGGTCAGTGCTAAATGCAGGTTAAAACATGACTTGGTGAAAATAATCCAAATCTAATCTTTTTTATTTTTGTGTGTTTATATATGTATTTTTTATTTCCACACTTTAAAAAATTGCTGTAGTTTCTACAGCAAAATTTTACAGAATTTTTCTGTATAAACATTTTACAAGATGCAGCTGTAATTCGCAATGCATTATGGGTCAAATAAGGTTTTACAGTTGTTAACAGTATATTTCCACGTCAACTGTAATTAATTTACAAGAAGCAGGTGTTGTCACTGTAGTTCCTGCTTTTTACACTAATTTACTGTAGTGTGGCATTATGGGATTGCGCGCGCATCATTCAAATCTGAAGATTAGAGGCTTTATTCATAATTCCTGGTAAGTTCACTTAAATATACTAGAGAAACATATCCTTTTTATATTTATTTGAGTATATACTTATAATGTATAAGCGATATCATGTCACAATAGCCTCATATCCTGACATTTAGACAAGTGGTCTTGGTAACTTCTGTGCAGTAGGCTACTGGGAATTGCTATCATAGCATAGTTAGGCCAAATTTTCTATTTTTGGAAGTTACATTTTCATATTGAGAGCATTTAAAGTAGTGTTTACCTAACTTTTATCATAAAGCCCAATGCGAACGATTGTCATAGTAACTACTATCTGTCGAAATAACTGACAAACAGCAAAATATGTGAAATTTCATTTGTTTATATGTGTTAATTATTTTATATGTGTTCAACTGTCCCATGTTGACGTGACGCCTTACTTTAATAAGTAAAAGACATCTTTATATGCCCGACTGAACAAGTTAGCCTTGAAAAAAAAAGACTGAGGAAGCATCGAAACGCGAGACTGATTCTGATTATATTAAAGTCCCCGTGAAACGGAAGTTGCAAACGACTTTTCTCCAGTGTTGTGACGTATTTCTGAGAGAAACGGAATAATAAATGAGGAAAATAGTGGGCGTGGCTTATTTTCCAACTAGCACCTTGATTGGATCTAGATAAGTAGGTGTTTAATTCAAAAAATGGAGGCAGATCTAAACGCAAGTTTACAATCGGTTGTTCACTCGGCGCGTGAAGTGCTTCGAGCACATCCGTGACCACTCTGTTATCCCTCCTTCCTCGAAATGTAAAAAATCGAGCCATCTGGACCGTAACGAGGGAATTTTAGGGAAAGGGAAAAGTGTTCCGTGAGTTCCACAACCAAAAATGCACCTCCTCGCCATCTCTCCTTTCATGCGCTGTCAATGCTCGCAAACACACAGGCAGCCTGTCTACTGTCAGTTGGAGGGGCGTGGTTACGGATTAAGCAGACACCTTATTCCTCAAGCCTACGTCATCAGTGAAGGTCCTCCAATGCCGAGGGGAGGGGCATTTTCAGATTTTGATTAAAGATTATGAAGCCAAAAATTGTTTTTGTGTGGATTGACGCATGGATGAATTGTTCAGCACAAAACGATCAATTTAGGCGAACAAAGTAAATATAGTCAATTTTGATTTCATGTGGACTTTAACGTTTCATTCAACATCAAAACAAGCTTAACGGCACACATAAACTCACGGAAAATACATGAGGTAAATGTTCAACTGTTGAGTTTATTTATAACATATGATATAAGTAGCATCACAAGTGAGCTGTTTTCGTGAGTATCACGATTGCAAATACATAGTTCAATAAACAATTAGTTAACAAGTCACTTACTTCTTTTAGACACAATATTAACTGTTGTTGTATTTCACCAACGAAAATAGTTCCAAACAACGATCCAATCAAAAATATTTTGCTCATCCTCAAACAAAAACTAAGCGGTGTTTTTGCTGAATGATTCAGCTTTTTGAACGGATCGGTTCACTGAATGACTCAGTTGATTCACTCATTAAGTTATTCGCTGCCACCTAATGGCGGTCTAGTTTCACATTTAAAAAGTATCATTGCATTTTTCCAACATTTATTAATTGTGTTTTCAAAAATTAATTTAAAACATTAATGTCATTACACAGTTGTAATTTTGCACTGTAAATTATTTAATTTGATTGGTGGTACAGTTCTACAATGTAATATTATAATTTATAATAGGTTGTTTATTCTAAAATATATGCCTTTTTTGAGTGTTAATTTTGGTCTCATTTATGTAAATGCTTTAAAGAAATCACAAGATTATTTTCTTTATGTCTTGTAGGTGCAAAGATTAGCAGCTGATGTGGAGAAATGTTTGATGCTTAAAGAATCTGAAGCTGATTTTATTAGGTAATGTATTAATTCTTTAAATAATTTGATAAACTTGTAAGTTAGATTACATTTTATATTGAAATACTGCATTGTAGGTTACATTATTGCTTATATTTCTTAATTTCAGGTCCACCCAGTGGCTTTTGACTATTTGAGGGTCAGATGGTTGTGAATTCATACCTCAACTTGTAGCTGGATTTGGAGTCTTATTACAACTTCAGTCTGGCGTCCCGAGAGCAGGCGTCTTTTGCACACTTGAATTTTTTTAAAGGTAACAAGTTTTACTTAAGTAATTTCATTTGCGAAAAAGGTTACTTATTTAGTTTAAAGGGTTACTCTCCACCCCATAATGACAATTTAGTCATTAATCACTGTTAACGTGATTAACAGTGATTAATGTCATTTCAAACCCATAAAAGCTTTGTTCGTCTTCAGAACACAATTTAAGATATTTTGAATGAGAACCGGGAGGCTTGCGTCTGTCCCACTGACTGCCAAACAATTAACAGTATCTAAGCCCAGAAAAGTATGAAAAGCATCGTCAGAATAGTCCATCTGCCATCAGTGGTTCAACTGTAATTTTACGAAGCTACGAGAATATTTTTGTATGCAAAGAAAACAAAAAGAACAACTTTATTCAACAAAGCTGGTATTTTTGTTTTCGTTCAAATAAATGTGTAAATAAACAGAAAGCGTGTCCATGTGACCCAGCTGACACAGTTCAACAGATACTCGCCAAAATGGCGCTACACTGATGCATAGAGGAGGCGAATTGTTGAATTGTTGAACCACTGATGGACTATTCTGATGATGTCTTTCATACTTTTCTGGGCCTTGACAGTTGTATTTACTTGGCAGTCAGTGGGACAGTCACAATCCTCCCAGTTGCATCCAAAATATCTTAAATTGTGTTCCGAAGACAAATAAAGCTTTTACAGGTTTGGAACGACATGGAGGTAAGTGATTAATGGCAAGATTTTAATTTTGGGGTGGAGTAACATTCTAAGTACTGGTAAATGCTGATTGTATTGTATAAGTGGCATTTTGACATTTATTTTATTGAGCTAGTTTCATTTGATACATAACTTTATCCTGATTCTTTTGCTTGTTTTTATTTGCAGATGTTTTCTTGGAATCACAACACTCACTGGATACAAGATGGACACATAGAGACAAGTGGAAAAGTCTCAGAGAAGAGGGACAACCCTGATGTGTGTGCTCATCTCAGAAAGTTGATGGACTTTCAGTATGTATTTATTAAATTGTCTTTTGCAGCAATATTCTTAATTTAATAGAACATAAGCTCAAACAACAGAATTTGTGATTTAATGTTGATTCAAGCATTTTATTTTAATCCTTTTCTTTAAAACATTTTTTTTGTTTTTTACAAACATTTACAAATTCTGTTGATTGACCTTCATTTTTATAGAAAGTTAATGTTCTACTCTGAGTATGGCTTATTTTTATTTTATTTTAACAGTAAAAGCCTTGCAATGTCTTTCTGTCAATTTTAATAAATACTTATTTGCAACATCATTGACTTCATTCATTTTTATTCATTAGTAAATGTATTAAGATAGAGCTCATGATAATGCATTTATATCAGTATTTTATAGTTTACTGTTAAAATTATTCTTTAAAGCAGTTTCATTGTTAAATTATTACAACGTCATATTGTATTTAGGGGTATTTACAGGATTTTATTGGCAACTTTTGTTGCCAGTTAAATACTGTAATATAATGAAATTACAAATAAATGCTGTAAAATATATTTACAGGACTTTATTGGCAACTTTTTTGCCAGGTGAATACTGTACTTTAGTGAATTTACAAAATATTGCTGTAAAATAAACTACAAGTTAAATTCAATGTTACTGTAAAAAATACTACAAACTACTGTATTTCACATACAGCAATTAACTGTAATTAGCTTTGCAGTAATTTCCTGTAATCAATTTTACAGCAATTAACATCATTTTTACAGGATTTTATTGGCAACTTTTTTGCCAGTAAAATCCTGTAAATTCTACAGTACATTTTTTACAGTGCATGTTTGCTGTACATTGATTGTAGGGCTGCACAATTTGGCAAAAAAAAAAAAAAGATTATACATATATAATATGGCTATAAAAAATAAATAATAATAATAATAATAATAATAATAATAACATGAATATAAATATAAATATTAGTATTGTAATTTTGCAACTGTATTAAAATTATTATATTAAAATATTATTACTAAAAATAAATGATTAGCAGTAGTAGTAGGGCTGGGCAATATATCTTACGATATTATCATGTGCATCTAGTCAGTAAATCTGGTTCCGTAATTAATACTAAATCGCCATCACCTGCTTTCAAATGGAGCGGCATTTAATAGACAGAGCCGTAAATCTCTTTTTTGACAACAGGTTTATAAGCGCTTATCATTACAAGATTGAGAAGTTGGTTTCTGCATGTTTCCTTTCTATATTCACACTGTAATTGACCCAAGCAGATTCAGATGAAGTTTGTGCATGTGAAGCTGAATTTACTGTGAACAAAGCCACTTTGAGATGCTGAAAAAACTCGATGAGCTGCTTGCATATAAAAGAACACAATGCCACGCTGCACTCTGACACATGCACCACATATACTGTATTTTTAGTATATTTTGTGTATATTTCATATAGTTGTGGCCTAATGGTTAGAGATTCGGACTCGTAATCCAAAGGTTGCAAATTCAAGTCTCGTGCTGTCAGGGATTGTAGGTGGGGGGAGTGAATGTACAGCGCTCTATCCACCTTCAATGCCACTACTGAGATGCCCTTGCGCAAGGCACTGAACCCCTCAACTGCTCCCCAGGCGCCGCAGCATAAATGGCTGCCCACTGCTCCGGGTTTGTGTTCACTGCTTTGTGTGTTCACTGCTTTGTATGTGTGCACTTTGGATGGGTTAAATGAAGAGCACAAATTCAGAGTATGGGTCACCATACTTGGCTGTATGTCACGTTACTTTCATTTAAATTATGGTTTTTGTGATTTGAAATCTGCACTTAGCCATATCGCGATTTGCTTTTTATTTAACACATTAGATCAAACTGCTATTTATTTAAACGCTGATCTGACCTGGAGTATCCTGGGCAACGACAGAAGTCTGTCTACTGGCCTCTCAATCATCCACTTTGCCGGGTCATTTGGGGCTATTAAAAAAATAACCATATGATTTAACATTTGCAAAAAGCACAGAGATTTGCAAGCAAAAGACACACAGTCACAAGTGGTCATACGACACACATTTGAGATGCTGCCAGGCGTAAACAGCAATGTGTCT
This sequence comes from Carassius carassius, assembly GCF_963082965.1. NCBI lineage: Eukaryota > Metazoa > Chordata > Actinopteri > Cypriniformes > Cyprinidae > Carassius > Carassius carassius. The sequence goes on along the minus strand of NC_081788.1, from coordinate 19,487,620 downwards.
CTGTTGACTATCTGTGATTGGATCACCTGAGACAGATCTTTAAACCAGGAGTAAACAGAGCCTAAATCTGGACTTTTGTCTCTTTTGGACTTTTGTAAATGAAGTGTTTCTGAATGTTTTGGTTAAAGACGGTTACTCAACTTAGCTCATTTTGATCAAACAAAAGCTTTCACCCCAGGATAGGCCGATGACAGATACAAATCAGAATCTTTTCTTCTTCTTTGATAACAAGCAGTTATTCCCTTTCCACTGTGGAGATCTCTCCTGCTGAATAAAATGTGCTCCAAAAACTCCTCAATATAAAACTTTCTCATCGCAGATTCTCAGGAGATGCAATTATAGTTCAGCTGACTTGTAAGACTTCTAGTGCTAGAGGAAAAAACCCTCCCCAGCCGACAATGCCACATGTTTATTTTTAACCACCCACAGAGCTGTAGAGTTCATGCTCTTTGAACAGAGTTTAACTCACAATGGCCAGCACATGGGAGAGAGTTTCCAGCTAAAGCATTTAGGCTAATGTTGTTGCCAATGATCATATAACATCTGCAGGCATCCAGAACAGATTATATATAGATAACTGAAGATTTGCTTATCTTCTAGAAGTTGACAGAGCATAACTACAGTATTAGTCAAATAAAGTCTGCTGAACATTAGAATGCTTTGCAGTCCAAAACATCTTTGCATTGCAACAGTATTAACCATTCATAGAAGATGGATGTGTAATAATACCACATATTTATAGTTAAAATAATAAATTATTTTCATAAAAAGGTTGAATTGAACGCATTTTGAAAATGATTGACAACTTGCATCCAATTCATCTAAATATTTAATATAAACAAACTAAGTGGTATTTTTAATGCTGGCTCATTTATTCTGCCATCAGACCTTGCAGTCAGACATCCACAGTTGAACTTTAACTTCCTCTTCTGTTCTTTTGTGATGCAAATGCGTTCATATTTATAATTAAAGTGATCAATATTCTGTTTTATGCTGTTCAAAGCTCGATTCGCTCTCCCAGAGTTCCTGCCAGTCATCTATAAAATCAGCACCCTCAAACCAGACGGCTTTGTTTACCAGACTTCTATCCACCAACTCTCCCTAAACATTGACAATCTGATCTGAAGCTATTGAGAGACAGTGTTTGGGCCTGGAGGACAGAGAAAGCTTTATTGGCTTTTGAAACATTTAGAAACAGCTTAAATATTTCTACAGAGTATGTTGTGTAAAGGTGTGTTATGAAAGTTTGAAAGTTGAAAATTCAAAAATTAAAGTTTTTATTAGATCAGCACCTAGTAATGTTCTATCAGAAGTTACCCAGGGTATTGCTATATGGTTGCTAGGGTGTTGCTATGTGGCTAAGGTGTCCTGGCTGGTTGGTTGGTGATTGCTTACTGTTCAAAAATCTCTATGATACCCTGGTTTCTAGAAATTTCATGCAAAACCATAATCTGGTAACTTAAAAATGCAATGGCACACCTCTCCTCAACAAGCTAGCAGTATGATATTAGGAATTGTTCATCCCCATAGCACCAATGATCCAGGACAAGTTACATGCCAAAGTGTCATACATAGGTTCAAAATCCCTAATCCAAGTATGAGCAATAATACTAAGCAATAGATTAACTATTAATTAGTATCAGTCCTCCGGGAAACCAAAAGCCACAATAATGTTTGCTGACTGTGACTCTTCTCTTTGTTTTGTTTTTTTCTTTCTGAGGTGTGCTTTTTTAGGCCCATTTTAGATATATGGAGACAATACTATTTACTTTTTTATATATATTTTTATACTATTATAGTATATATCAATATGTTTAGATATTTTGCTTTTATTTGCATTTACAGTTTTCATTTCAATAATTGTGTTACTAGTTTTTTGTTCAATATTTAGCTGTAATTTAATCTTGCTTAAGGTTTATTCATTGTAGTACTTCCACTAAAATTATTTCATGAAGAAGCTGCCAAGCCAACATTTCTAGCTTTCATTGAATTTTAAGTTTTCTAACATTTATATTATATTTTAGCTTAACTGCAATTAACAAGAATGACTTGTAATATTTCTATATTTAGTTAATAGTAACAACACTGACTCAGGGTCAATCTGACTCCTGAGGAAAAAAAAAAGAAAAAAAAAAAACATTTTGCAGAAAACATATTTAAGACAACCTCAGGTGTGTATACCAATCATATAATCATATGGCAAAATGCATTGCATTAATTACCATTTTGTATCTGGGGTCCCAGACCCTAAATGTAATGATGTAACCATAATTATTTTGGTTGCAGCATCTTATTAGGTTTACAATGAGTGGTTAAAGCAAAAAAAAAAAAAAAAAAAAAAAATATCTTGAGCCTGAACTTTTTTCCAGGGGAGGGGAAAAAACTTAATGACTGTGAAAACAGTCCATTTGAAAACAATTATTTGAAAGGATATTATGGCAAAGTTATTGCTTTCTTTATTCAAACTTATTTTCTTTTTCATGAATATATGATTGACCTGAAGAATGAAAGCTGTATCATAAACTTTATGAGCTATATCACCGCTTATCGACACTAGGGGTGTGACAATACACTTAGCTCACCAGATGAGACAAAATACAGATACTTGGTTCACTAGAGCGTGACAATATTTTAACACTATTTTTACGAAATTTTCAATGACAAAATATTTGTCTTTTAATTACAAAAAGTAAAACAATGCAGTTGTATTTAGAAATATTTTAACTAATCTAGGGCTGTAACTAATAATTATTTTGGTAATCAAGTAATCAGATTATTTTGACAACTGAGTAATCTGATATTTTTTTAGTAACACAAACAGACCTAAGTGAAAAACAGGTTTTAGTCTGACTATTTATATATAAACTAACGATGAGGCAATAATAATTGGCTCAAATAAAATATAAAAGCTGAGAAATTACATAATTGTATTAAACAACACTGTTAAAATACATAATGTAATATGCCTATACATAACATGAATATAATAATTTTAAGTACATTATGTTTTAAAACAAATACCTGCAGAGTGTGCCAACACTTATTTTTTTTTTAATGTAGGATTATTTTTTTCTGCAGCCAAACACTGCACGCCAGAAATCCGGCACGGTGCCAGAGAACTTCAAGCCCGGATTATAACTCCACCTGATCCTTCAATGATAAGAACTTTTTTCAACCAATTAAAAAGGTCTCTTGGGGTCTCTCAGTCCTAACAGAACACAAGGACTAATACATCTTATGACAGACCTATAATATTTTATTTACTTGACCAAATGACCCTAAACACAGCTTCTGTCAGATCATGGCACACAGTAAAAAAAAAATAAAAAAAAGGCCAAGATGTCCCGATTTTTAGGAGGTCTGATTCGACATGTTCCAAGATCACTGATTCTTGTAAGCTCCACCATAGATCTCAAGTTGGGAGACTGACACATGCTCATCTGGAGGTGGAAGACACAAAGGCAGGAGAAGCTGAACGAATAGAGCAAGTTAGCGCTCATGATGGAGGGCTGAGAATGAGAGCTTCGAAATCCCCCCACACAAAGTGATGTGCTCCAGAGGACACTCTCAATACGCTTCCTTGATCTTTTGGCTTATATAATATAATTAAAGACTTTAAGCAGGCTTTACAGAGACAGGCAGAGCTCGTGGAGTCAGGGGAGGGAAAAGGAAAATCCCTTAAGAAGGCCCATATGTGGCTGCAGACCCGTACTGCTTCCTCTGAGTCTCTCTCTGCGGAAATCGCTTCGTTATGGTGCTTGTGCCCTCAAACGTAGGCATGTGATGATACATACACATGCACGCTCTCACCCACACTCACAAACACACACTCCATAAGCTGGAAAACTGTAACAGCAGAGAGGAAATCAAAGCACAATTTAGTTTTGAAACTCACAATACACACTCTTTACTGTGTATTTGACATCTAACATTTCAATTTCAGTTGTTATCGCACTGATATACAGTATATGTGTATTGTACACCATATAAAAGTGTTTTTATTTAAGAGATACTGTTTATGGCATGGCATCCCTTGTGTATAGTAAACGGCTGAGACTTGTGTGTGCAGTGATTGGAAAACTTGGCAAGCAAAGACGCAGATGTGATAATCAACTCTTATGTAATGCTGACACAGAAATGCAACCTCCGAGTCTCCATTTCCCTTAGCTGAACTTAGAGCTTACAGCACTTTTATTCCATCTCCACAGGCTGTCAGTCTCCGAGCGGTACTGAATCAGTATCCGTAGCATTTTGAGAGTGTGGACTCACACTTCATAAGTTCTCTCTCATACACTGCTGATTGACATGAAAGCGACAAACGGAAGAGGAAAGTGCAAGCATTCTCTAATTTTAACTGTGAATCACAGGGGTCATTTACAGATTTTTTTCCGCCATGGATGATTTGTTCCCCACCACATTATGAAACAGGTTGGGACTGGGATTTATGCAACACACAAAAAATCTAGTTCTAGGGCATAGGTTTTTATTTCATTACTGGGTATTACAATCAGATTCATTGGTTCTTGAATTTGTTATTTTTGTTTTTATTATGTTCCCTTTGGCACTTGTCAAAGTCAGCAGATATGAAATACTTTTAAAAGCATCCTCAAAAAACATCCCTGGTAAAACACAGCTTACACTAAATTCGCTAGTAATACTTTTCCCCAGCTTGTAATTGGTTTCAGTGAAACCATAAAACAAAATGCCAACAAATGAGTTTCTATCCAAATATCTTAAAACTAAGTAAAAAATATTACAATTAGACCAGCTGCCAATAATTTATATCTAATGCTGATTTACATAAAATGAATTAATAAAATAAAATGTCATTCAATAAAATATAATTCATACAATAAAATACAAAACAGATCTACATATCAACGCATGACTATTTATCAAAGCAAACATTTTTGTATATATTTATGCATTTCATTTTCATGAGCTAATCCATGTTATGACATCATAACATGCGCTTTTTCCACCCAACACTCTTTGAAACAAAGTGAAACTCACACCTTGAACAAAACAGCACTCCAGTTAATAGGTTAACTTCTGTTTCCACTTTTTACTGACAAACGAAGCTTAAATAATTCAGCTGTATTCCTTTGTAAACTTTTAAATGCCTTAAGAGGCCAGACAGTGGACACTCTCATGGAACCCTGTGTTGCTGAAGCGAGCGCAAGTTAGCTAGCGCCTGACACGGCTGTGTAGATTAATGTTCAGTTCAGTGAGAAAGGAAGAGGCTGGCTCTGTCCCAGTTCATGCCAGAGGGAACTGGAGTTTATTTTAGTCACTGCAGTTAAGCAGAAATAGGAAAGAGGCCTGTGACATCCCAGCAATCTAAAAGGAATGTTCACATGCTAGCTGTAGCACTGCCGGCACAGATTTGCATTGCGTACGAATATTACATAGCTTGTCTGAATTCTGAAGTCACAGAGAGGAAATGGTAAATTTGCATGCTGGTTCTGTTTAAGATGCATGGTGTGCCATTCTAGTCCCCATTTACTGTCGATTTTTACGTTCTAAATCTGCTAGCTGATTAAAATTCAAGGGACAGTACACGCAAAAATGACAATTCTGTCATAATTTATTCACCTTCATGTCGTTGCTAATCCGTATTGCCATCAGTTTCATTTTAACACTGAAATCTACACCGCAACTTCCCATGTATCAGATAATTAATAAACCTGCTGATATAACAATGGTCAATAAGGACTGTTTCAGAATGTCCACAGTTACTGTGCTTCATTAGTGTAGAAGGGTTCAGGGGTTGAAAGGAAGAGGACGAGGCGTCGGTTTGTCTGCTGACGATTTTATTCTCCAAAATAAACAAAAAAAAGCCATCCGGCCTGCCGCCCCCCCCCCCCCCATTTCTGGAGAGGAAGTCGGCCACAGCCATCTGAACACCCAGTCTGTGGATCACCTTGAACTTAAAAGGCTGTAGAGCCAGATACCACCGAGTGATCTGCACGTTGGTATCCTTCAAGTGGTGGAGCCATTGCAGGGGGGCGTGGTCCGAACAGAGGGTGAACTCCCGTCCCAGGAGATAGTAGCGGAGGGTGAGGACGGCCCACCTGATGGCAAGGCACTCTTTTTCGATGGTGCTGTACTTAGTCTCTCTCTTAGAGAGCTTGCGACTAATGTACAGCACCGGCCGTTCCTTTCCCTAGATCTCCTGAGACAGGACTGCACCCAGCCCCCTGTCCGACGCGTCCGTCTGCAACAGAAAAGGGAGAGAAAAATTAGGAGCGTGTAACAACAGCCCGCCACATAGGGCAGCCTTCACTTGGGTAAAGGCCTGCTGACATGGCTCCGTCCACTGGACTGTATCCGGTGCCTCCTTTTTGGTAAGATCAGTCAAGGGGCTGGTGTGGTCCGAATAATTAGGCACAAACCGTCTATAATATCCCGCCAGACCCAAGAACTGTCTCACCTCCTTTTTGGTCTTAGGACGCGGACAGGTCGCAACCGCGGCTGTCTTATCAATTTGGGGACGCACCTGTCCATGCCCCAAGTGGAAGCCCAGATACCTTACTTCCACACGCCCAACCGCACACTTCTTCGGGTTGGCCGTGAGTCCGGCCCCTCTCAGTGACTTCAAGACGGCCCTCAAATGCTGCATATGCCGCGGCCAATCACTACTAAATATAATGATGTCGTCCAAATAGGCAGCGGCATAGGCAGCATGGGGTCACAGGATCTTGTCCATGAGCCGCTGGAAGGTGGCCGGAGCCCTGAACAACCCGAACGGAAGGGTAACAAATTGGTGTAAACCAAACGGCGTTGTGAAAGCTGTCTTTTCTTTGGATAATGGAGACAAGGGGATCTGCCAATATCCCTTCATTAGGTCCAACGTCGAATAAAAGCGAGCCGTGCCGAGCCGATCAAGTAACTCATCAACCCGCGGCATTGGATACGCGTCGAATTTCGACACAGCATTCACTTTGCGGTAGTCCACACAGAAACGGACCGAGCCGTCCGGCTTTGGAACCAAAACTATCGGGCTCACCCAGTTACTGTTGGACTCTTCTATTACCCTCATTTCAAGCATTGCGCCTAATTCAGCCTGAACTACCTTTTTCTTATGCTCAGGCTAGCCATACGGCCGGCTGCGAACTACCACGCCTGGCTCCGTCTCGATATGGTGCTGAATTAGGTTTGTACGACCAGGTAGGGGCGAAAACACGTCGGCAAATTCAGCCTGCAATCTTGTGACGTCAGTGAGCTGGGACGACGAGAGGTGATCTCCCCCGGGGGCCAGGGAGAGGGATTGCATTTTGACACTCGCCTCTGGCCCAAGATCGTCCTCTCCACTAATCACCGTCGCCAACATCACTGCCTCAACCTCCTTCCATTTTTTAAGGAGGTTGAGGTGGTATATCTGACATGCCCCGTTCCTATCTGACCGTATAACCTCATAATCGAGCTCTCCGACTATTTGTGCGACCTCAAATGGTCCCTGACACTTTGACATTAATTTGGAGCTTGACGTTTGGAGCAATACAAGTACTTTCTCTCCCGGTGCAAATTTGCGTAGCTTAGCACCCCTGTTGTATAGCCGGCTCTGTTTGTCCTGGGCTTGTAATAAATTCTCCCTTGATAGCCGCCCCAAAGTGTGGAGTTTTGATCTCAAGTCCAGGACATATTGAATTTCATTTTTGCTTTGAGACTGTGCCTCCTCCCAAGTTTCTCTCAGGACATCCAGCACCCCACGGGGCTGTCGTCCGTAGAGAAGCTCGAAGGGGGAAAACCCCGTGGAGGCTTGTGGGACCTCTCCCACGGCGAACAACAAGGGCTCTAACCACTTATCCCAATTCTTGGCGTCTTCCCGGATGAACTTACAAACCATTGATTTAAGCGTGCGATTAAAGCGTTCGACCAGGCCGTCGGTCTGTGGGTGATAGACGCTGGTCCGAATCGATTAAATGCCCAACAATTCGTAAAGTTCGCGTAACGTACGTGACATAAACGTCATGCCTTGATCGGTGAGGATTTCTCTTGGAACCCCCACCCGGGAGATTAAACGAAACAGGGCGTCCGCAACACTCTTAGCCGAAATGTTGCGGAGGGCCACTGCTTCAGGATATCGTGTTGCATAATCGACTATGACTAATGCAAAACGATGCCCCCGTGCAGATTAGATCGCTCTAATGGCCCGATGAGGTCCATACCAATTCTCTCGAAATGGACCTGCATTAATGGAAGAGTGGGCAATGGCGCTTTTGGGGTGGCCGGTGGGTTTACCAACTGGCATTCAGGACAAGACGCGCACCACCTGCGCACATTCTCGTGAATGCCCGGCCAAAAGAAATGGGTCATGAGGCGATTTAGTGTGGCAGCCGGACCCAAGTGGCCTGCCACTGGATTAGAATGAGCCGCTTGGAAAAGCATTTCCCTGCGGCTCCTTGGAATTAACAATTGGGTTGTATCTTCTTTGTCCGAGCGTCTTGGGTCACTCGATACAACCAGTCTTTTAAAATGTCAAAATAGGGATAGGTGAGCGGTTGGGGAGGGTGGAGAAGCTGGCCGTCGATGGTACGGACCTGTTGGAACGCATGTTTCAATGTCTCATCTCGAGACTGTTCCAGGGGGAAGTCATCGCTCTCCGAGAACCCCCACCTCTCGACTTCACGCATTTCCCCTGAAGCAGGACTCGGTGGTCCCGGCTCAGTTTCTCACACCTGCACCCGCGCACCCCCGCTCCATGCCTTATTTCCCCAAGAGGCATCCGTGCACAGAGACCCCAACAGAGCCGCGAAGGCAGGCCAATTCATACCCAAAATTATCGGATGCCGGAGGTGCGGGCTAACGGCCACCTCAATGCTATGCTTTTGACCCCGAAATTGGATATAGACGGGCATTACTGGGTATTCCCTTATATCCCCGGTTGAATCAGGCTTTGATGGATCGAGGTTTGGTTACATCCTGAATCCACCAAGGCCAAGGTAATTGGTATTCGCCGGCCTGACCGGGGGTGACCTGCGGGGCGTCCGGGACCCGGATCATTGCCCCCACGTCCATCATTGGACACCTATCCACAAAATGGTCATGGTACCCGCAACGCCAACAGGCCAGCCCAGAACCTTCCCCAGCGACGGGGAGTGGGCTGAACGATTGGCGCGGAGAGAGCGGAGAAACAGAAGCGCTGTCGCCTCCAGCAGTCATCAGTCCCGCCCCCCTGGGCCAGATGGATGGACGTGGGGCGGTGGCACTGGACCCACTCGGCCGTCTTCTTTGGTAGCCGAGCGATGAACTGCTCCAGCACCACTAGGTTGATGACATGCTCCACGTCACTTCCCCCGGCCAGTAGCCACTTACAGCAGGAGTCCCGGAGCTGTTGGGCCATCGCGAAGGGCCGACCTGTTTCCCCCAATTCCCGGGACCGGAAGCGCTGGCGATGTTGCTCAGGGGACCGGCCGATCCGTTGGATGATGACCCTCTTCAAGTCATCGAAGACCAGGATGTTCGCCACCGGGAGCTGTTGCGCGGCCACCTGGGCTTCGCCTGAGAACAGGGGGATGAGGCGCACCGGCCACTGTTCGTGGGGGCCACCCTCATGCCTCTGCCGACTTCTGAAACAGCTCCAGGAATGCTGCTGGATTGTCCTGGGGTCCCATCTTGTGCATCGGCAGATGGATGGGGGTTGTGGGCAGCCCAGTGGCCTCGGCACGAACCTCCCGATCGATCCAGCTCCGGAACCTCTCGCGGTCCTCCTGCTGGGCCTAAACGATGGCCTGGAACTGCCTTTCCTGGTAGCTCCTCAAGTCCAGCAGGGCCTGGTGTTGTTCACGGTGCAGGACCGCGAGGGAGGCGATGATGTCCGCAAGCGGCGTGGAGGACGGGCTTTGCATGGCGGCGGCGGTCCTTCTTCCTTCCCGGGTTTCGGCACCAGTGTAGAAGGGTTCAGGGGTTGAAAGGAAGAGGACGAGGGGTCAGTTTGTCTGCTGACGATTTTATTCTCCAAAATAAACAAAAACGGTGTATCAAACACTAGCATCACAGATTTCCGATCTACTTCCGGTTTTTCTTTTTCCGGCTCCGGCAGTCATCAGCAGACCTTCTCTCTCTCGCCTACTCCTGTTTCTCCTGGCGTTAAATACTCTCTCCACGCCAATTACTGAAACAAGAGACAGGTGTTGATTATTACCGTTCAGCCCGCTCACTCACCGTTCGTCTCCCAATTCTCTTCAATTTAAAGGGATGGCTCCGTATTGGCAAGAACACAAAGGCTGACTACTATTATTCTTTAGCCAAGTATCAGCAAAGGCCTGGAATGACCATTATCACTCCTCTCATCTCCTCCAATTTATGTGGTGAGAAATTTTTTAAGGAAATAGAAGCAGGGTGAATGAAATTAGGAGCGTCGTAGGAGGCGACTGGGATCTGTGCGCATGATTTATGGCGTTTTGCTCTTTAAGGATGGCAGAGGCCATTCCGTCAGCAAACAATTCAATCACAGATCCTCTCACTCCAGACCCTTTGCATAAGTAATTACCAACCCACCCTGAAGCACACATCCATCTTAAGGCTTTAAAAAGCCACTCATTCTTCATTCATGGAAATCAGCGGCTGCTTCCTTCTCAGTCATATGGTCGGCATCTAAAAATACCTCAGGGGTCATTTGCCATGCTTATTGCAATCAATAAGGATCCATTCACTTCCATTTTTTTTTTTGGTGTTACGGAGAGATATGTTGAGGTAATAAAAGGCACATATAAGGACACATATCACTTTCAAACACTCTTTTCAGAGTGTTTAGCTTGTCTGTTTGGTATCGTTCACAGCCCCGTTTCTGGCTGACAGAAGCCACAAATCAGCTCTTATGTTTCAATGTTGAAAACAGTTGTGCTGCTTAATATTTTTTGGAAACTGTAATAGGTTTTTCAATGGTCAGGATTCTTTGAAGAATATAAGTTCAAAAGAACAACATTTATTTCTTTTGTAACATTATAAGTGTCTTAACTATCACTTCTTATCAATGTAATGCATATTTGCTGAATAAAAGTATTACCTTCCTTCCAAAAAAAAAGTACTGACTCAAAATGGTAGTGTATTTTAAACAATTTTTTTTTCCAACACTCAACAACATCAACAAATCACCAATAACAGCCAATTCTAGTCCACACACCTTCCACAAGGGACAAATTCAGCCATTGCAAAAACTTCCCAACATCCACACCATAAAAGACACCTGTGATTCAGCTTAATTCAGAGGTTATCGTTAGAACTAACCTTAGCCTGTCTCAATCACCTTGAGCAAAAAACACATCCCTTGGGCTCCCTGCAGAAGTGTGTGATCTCTTGGGAATTTGATTCTAAACACCGTTCTCTGTCAAGTCTCCAGGGAAGAGAGTGCTAAACCCAGCTGTGTGGAAATAGCTGTGTTTAGCATACAGCACTGGATAACATCTCACAGTATTGAACAACACTTTCACCTTTCAACTGATTCTTCAAACGTGCAGTCTGTGGACTTACTAAACAGAGCCTGATGTATTGCACTTGCATCTGATATGCACAACTACTAGGACTGTTAATCAAAGAAAAAACAAAGAAATTAATTATAGGATATGGTGATTAAGTAATAAAATGACTCATATAATGATTTAACTGAAAAACAACATCTCAAATAAAAACATTTCAAAGACATCAGTGTGGAAGATGAGTAAAGGTTAATTATGTGACAACTGGACTTCCAGGTCCCTGGCTCAAATTTTTGATTATGTCTATTTTTTTCTGAAGAATGTTAAACATGTATAGTGATGAAAGCCAAAATATTAATTGTCATGGATGTCTAATTACTGTGTAATTCACTATTTAGCAGAGGTGGCTCAAAATGACCATTGTCACCTGAGATACAGAGCCAAATTATAGGAGGGTAAAATTAATTTAGAAAAATTACAGCTTCATGTTGTTTTACACCGAGCTTTGAATGTCTATTAGTAAAATCTGTTGACCTTAAAGATGTAAAAATGAAAGTTTGTTAAGACCCAAAATCTAAAAGAGCATTAAGATATCTTTAACACTTCTCGAGTTATAGGCATGCAAACTTTGGAGAAAAAACATAAAAAAGTGCTTTTGCTTCTTTGTTTATATTTTGTTTATATCAAAAAATAAAACAATCATGATACATGCATACATATATCATTATCGTTGAAATAAAATTTCTCATGCTGTGAAATAAGACTTTGGACATATCTCCCACCCCTAGCTGTGATGTTCTTGAACAACCTATGTGTCCTTATATCATACTGAAACTCTAAAATGGGACTCTGAAGAAGTTCAAAGTAACTGGAGTAATCCTGGACACTTACAGTAGGAAGTCTATGGAGGCCATTAATCTATTCAGCAAAAGGGAACACAGCCTTTAAAAGGGGAATTGCCATTTGAATTCCCAAAAGGCTGCTACTCTCCTCCATTAAACATCAATAACCCAGTGGCTGGTGTGTCTTTTAATACGTGTTTTTGTTCTAGAAGCTGTCGGAATCTATGTGGCGCTGCTGCTATAATCAGAAACTCTGGGGTGGTGTGATCTCCAGCAGAGATGAATATTTCATATTTCTCTTGATAAAGGCCTAACAATTTAAATTATACAGTAGACAAGTTCCCCCAGAGCATGCCCACGAACCATGACATGTTGCATCAATTATTTACCTATCATTTAACTCCAAAATGCCATATCTACTTACAGGGGAGCTGACCTTTGACCTCCTTGTGCTTATGCAAGATTTAGAGGATCCTGGTAAGGGAGAAGCATTTGTAGTTTGAAATAGAACAAAAAGATGTATGCAGCCTGCTTGACCAGCATACTGTATCCTGCAGGTCCTAAACTTTGTATGCTGGTGTCCCTATGCGATTTTATAACTAGCTTAACTAGGCTGACCATATGCGCCGTTCATACGGGACACGTCCCAGCCAGGATTTTAATAATGCCTAAAACATCCAGAGCAGTTTGACCAATAACATGCAGGTATTGTACATAATCGACCAATCGTGGGGCCGTGTGTGAGAAGGTGAGATCTAGAAGGAACGATCAAAGCGATGCAAATATGCGCACATGTTTGTTCGTTCGTTCGACTGACTTTAAAAAAAAAAAGTGTGCCACAATGCTTCAAGCAAAACGAACGAACAAACACGTGAAAGCGATTCGAAAGCATAAGGAACCGTCTGCTATGCTCTTTATATTGCTCTCATGAAAGCTCTCAAAACCTGGATATTTTAGGCAAGATTAAAATCCTGGCTGGGACGTGTCCCATACGTGTCCCATATTAACGGCAAGATAATTTTTGTCAACTAGCTTAACAGCAAAGCTATGCCAATCCCCCGGCTGGATAAGTGCAAAATTAGCACTAACTAGCTTTAGTATTTTCAGCATAGAAAATTTACATTTGTAAACTGAAGCTGCTGAAGCTGAAGTGACTAATGCCTGAGAACAAAAGAGCTTAACAGATGGCATTTAGTGTCAAGACATTTTAAGGCGATTGCACAAGATGAAAAAGCAATGTTGTCATTTGTAAGCACCTGAAATGAACTCCAGCTCATACATGCACAACACAGTGTTCCACTTATAAACTATTTCTGTTTCTTGCAGCAATGCTCTTCTACCGTGCCCAACTTCACATGCTTTTTTATAACTCTCCATATACAGCAGTGCCATAGAGAAAAAAAAGTCAGTGCCCCTAACCCCTGGTGGTAGACTGTTATTACTGCAGCAGGTGTTTGAACAGGAGCAGGTCTGTCAGGTGTTTTGTGGAGTGTTTCCATGGCTGTATTGGGCCTTTAGTTGGTGAGTCCTCCAGCTCACAAATCTAAATTGAATAAGAAATGTGATGAACCTTTGGGCTCTGACACTAATGACTTGTAAGTTTGGGAAAGGAAAAATATCTTGGCAATCAAGGGAGAAACACTTTTTATAAACCTGCTGGAAAATTGTCTTCCTTTCTGAGCGTCTTGTTCTTGTGCATGCGCGTTCTTCTTACACTACGTTTTGTTTCACTGCTTGAACGAATACCTATTTTCGAGCTTGTCTTTCTATTGACCTGTTTGCACTTGTGACCTGCAAACAGATATAGTGGAGTCCGCAAAAATATACAACGTCGCATAGTCTGATTCACAACTAAATGACCTGCTTAAATTATTCTTTTTAGTGAATGAAAACATTCCGATTCATGAAAAAATGACTCGGACAAATGAGAAGGTCTTTTTTTAGTGGATAATAAAAAATGTCTCTAGGTTACGTATGTAACCATGGTTCCTTGAGGGAATGAGACGCTGCGTCGAAACTATATGGGGAACGTGTTTAGCGTGAGCGACTCTGAATATCATGTGTAATTTGTCTTATAGAAGAGCGTGACGTCACGGGCGGGGTGACATAAGCGACCAGGAAGCTATAAAGGCACAAGCCGCGCAGCTGGCATCAGCTTCGAGTACCAGCAAGTGCCGGCAGGGGTGCCGGGGGTATGGTATCAAAACGCAGCATCTCGTTCCCTCGAGGAAACATGGTTACATACGTAACCTAGAGACGTTCCTCTTCAGGAACTCGAGCTGCGTCAAAACGCTACGGGGAACGATGTGCCCATGCTGCCAGACTACCAAATCCCTGCCTAGTGTGTATCCGAAGAGCACAGCTTAGGACGAGAGAACAGAAGCGCCTGGAGTGACTGGCATATCTAGGCCATAGAATTTTGCAAATGTGGAGGGCATGGACCACCCCGCAGCATTGCAGATGTCCAGCATGGACACACCTGCTAGGAAAGCATAGGAGGCCGTCATACCCCGAGTAGAGTGAGCCTTGGCTCCCGACAGCGGGGGAAGACCAGAGGACTCGTAGGTGGCGTTGCAACTATCCAACGACTAATTGTCTGCTTAGATGCAGGAAAGCCCCTTTTGGGGGGACCGTAGCATACTAGCAATTGGTCCGATTTTCTCCACAGGGCAGCTCTGTGGACGTATGCATCCAGCGCTCGAACTGTACACACCAGTAGGGCCCACCCTCTGCAGTCGTGACCGAAGCGTGTCAGGACTTCTTAGCCGGGGACCTCCCAGCCTGAAGTATGGCCTCAGATCCGCCTTAGGCTGGGAAAACCCTGGTTCAGAGTGTTCAACGCTCTGACGATACACTGAGAGGGCTGCTAGAGGGCTGCTCCCGCCCAGCAGCCCCTCCAGTATATATAATTTCTCAGAGTGAGATAAATGTCTTTATATTCCTCAGAATTTAATGCACTCAAACAATCAGACGAGTAAACACGGTCTGCCTTGTTGATACAATTCATATCTAATTTCTCATGGTCAGATAAATACTGAATTTAATTCCTCAGAATTAATGCAGTTAACCAATCAGACGAGTAAAGACGGTCTGGTTTGGTAAAATTCACATCAAAACTGAAAATGATGTGATACACGCGTTGCCTCGGCAGCGCGCGAGCCGCTTAGTCACACAAACAGTATTAATCTCCTCGGAGATAAGTAGCTGCAAGCTGCGAGTTCACAGAGGGGGAAGGAACCGCTGCGCATGCTTCCGAACCTCAAGAACGAACTCTAGATCTAGGGAACACGGGTGGAGATAGGCAGAGCCGTCCTCAACCTGTCCGCAAATATGCGATTAGCACAGTCAGGCCCCTCATTAATGCTGCTCGTTATAAAGTTTAGGCATAATATGCTTGTGAAACTGATGCTTGTGCAACTGTTGTCTGTGCAACTGATGTTTATGCATCTTATGTTTGTGCAAGTGCAAGCTCGTCGATGCCCTCCGTTTCAATCTCCTCGGAGAAAGACCGCAACTCGGCTTCCGAACCCGGAGATCAGACAGATCTGGCGGGTGAGGTAGGACATAGGGACGCGCCTGTCTCCATACCCTCCAGCAGATCTATCTGCGAACCCAGCGAATGCAGGCGCTGCTCCGCCTCGGCGAAAGCGGAACAGACACCGCGAGGAACGCTGGCAAAGACTCCCTCTCGAGAAGAGTCCTCTGGGATCGAAGCATCCAGACTGGCTCATACCAGTGCAGTCAGTCGGCTCCCTCAAGAGCCGAAACAGCGTGCCTCGATCCCAGACAGACCGCACACAGACTGTGTATCCCCACTCGGGATGTAGCGAGGAACACACAATCTGAAACACGATCTGGATTCGCCTTTCAGATGTCTCGTCTTAGCTTTGCTCTTTGACTATTGCTTACTCTTTGAGGAGCTAATAGTGACAAACAACAATGAATAAGGCTGACAAGACAGAATGACATGCACACACAGAGCGCTTGCTGAAAGACGCGAAGCTGATGCCCACTTCGCGGCTCGTGCCTTTATAGCTTCCTAGTTGCTTACGTCACCCCGCCCGTGATGTCACGCTCTTCTATAAGACAGATTACACATGATATTCAGAGTCGCTCACGCTAAACTTGTTCCCCGTAGCGTTTCGATGCAGCTCGAGTTCCTGAAGAGGAACCTTCCTGAACAAATAACTTTTATGAGCCAATCTCTCCCAAAAGACTAACTAGGTACCGGTTTAACTCGCTCTGGCAAATCCTTCACTAAATTAAAATTGTTAATTTTTAATACTTCATAAAGACCCCAAAGGTTTAGTTATGTAAATAAAAAATAAAAATAAAAAACACCATCCCATAACTTAAAAAAATGCCAGTAAAGACGTACAATACACAAATCCCCCCAAAGAGTTTTGAAAGTTTTAGAAAATACACTTTTATTTTTGTTGTTATTTGACATTTCCCTGGCTATAAATTATATTATGCCACTTTATCATAATACTTCTAGTGTAGGCTAAAGGAAAATATGCTTGTAGATTATATATTGTGGCGGGAGGAGCAAACGACAGACACAGTGGGCGTGGCGACAGGCCTCGGAGAGGCTTTTATTAACAGAAAATAAAGCAAAAGAGGGAATAAAAGTGGCAAAAGGGGAAGAGTGTCCAAAATAAACAGGGGATCTGGTGTCCTCGTCGTGCTGCGGGGTTCGTGTGGGTCGGGCAGTGTTCATGGAGAAAGGATCCTGGCAAGGGATGGAGTCTGGCGGCCGCACGCGCTCCCCTCTTTGGTCCAGGGCGCGAGGGGCGGCAGCTTCTTCTAGCGGCCGCATCCTTCTCATTGACCACGGCGCTTTCAGGGGACAGGCGACACGGCATCCTGGCCCATCGGCCATGTAAATGGGTGTGGTTCTCGCCCGGACCGAGGGTCCGGCTGTTCACGTCTCTGGTGGCGCAGGAGTCCCTCAATGCACCCCTCCGGACCCACGAGGACACCAGTGTGCATGCACGGGGAAGAGACCGGTCTCTCGAGGAGAGGCGCGTTGGGCTTTTCAACAGTGGCGGTGATGAGGCTCCATTACGTCAGGTGTGCCCCATCACACTCCGCCAGCCCTGGCTCATCCAGCGCCCCTCCTCTCACCCACCCACTCCTGTCGGGAGCCTGGTGAAGGGTGCCGATGATAATCAGGGAGGAGGCAGCTGACTCGTCACAATATATATATATATTTATATATATATATATATATATATATATATATATATTTATACAAAAACAGTAGTGTCTTCTTCTTCTGCTGCTTTCACATTTGTAGAATATAAATTAAATTCATATACAGTAGTTAGGAACATATATTAGAAACACTAGAATATTAGAAATATTAAATATTACACATTTTGTGTATAAGATACCAGAGAACATGGCAAACTGATGGAAATTTTTTATTGATTGCAATTAATTTTTTTGTTGTTGTGATTGTTGTTTTACTTAATTAACAGGAAAAATTACTGACTGACATGTGAAACAAGAATGGAAATGAGAAACAGATAAAAATTGACAGATGTACCATGACTAATAAAAGATTGTTCAATTATAATTCGTCTGTATCTTTCATCTTCAAAGATATTGAATTATACACCAATTAATTCTCTATGTTAAATTAATATGCCAAATGATGTTCCAGTGAAAAAGTTTGAGTGAGCTCTACATTTTGGCCTAAAGCAGGGTAAAACT
The DNA here is from genome assembly GCF_963082965.1 of Carassius carassius. Taxonomy (NCBI): domain Eukaryota; kingdom Metazoa; phylum Chordata; class Actinopteri; order Cypriniformes; family Cyprinidae; genus Carassius; species Carassius carassius. The sequence goes on along the minus strand of NC_081788.1, from coordinate 19,469,640 downwards.
CTACTGATGATGCATGTTTGAAGTTTTCTGGTAATTTGTAACAAATGCATTTCATGTTTTGACTTAATCTCTCTCTCTCTCTCTCTCTCTCTCTCTCTCTCTCTCTCTCTCTCTCTCTCTCTCTCTCACAGACACACACACACACACATTATTAATACAATAATTTATCTCCATTGCAGATCAAAATAACACAACGTTCACTAATTAGAAATACAAAACTAAGATTTTTAAAGAAAAATGTCAGAGGATTTCGATATAAGACTGAGATATGAGACTGGTTTTCCTTTGCTAAAGTAAAGAAACTTTACTTCATTTGATCCTGTAAACAAACATTGGTTTTCACTAAACTCACTGGTGCATGCGCAACGCTGACCTCATATGTCATCAGCCTGTTAATGCTTCCATTTACAACAGTGAGTACAAGCTAGATTAAAGTGATTATTGCATTTTGAATATGGATATTTTTCTTACAAAAGTGCATTGATTTGCCACAGGAGGCCTTTGTTCACCCCCCGGAGCTGTGTGAGACTTTTTTATGGATGGGTGCTTTTTATTTAACTTATTTTGGACTGATGCATGCAACGCCTGTTGAGTGGCATTAAACACTTCATTAGCTTGAAAAATCAAAGACACCTAGGATGTCTCTGGGGTGAGTAAAACACAGCCTAATATTCATTTTTGGGTGAACTAACCCTTTAAATCCAGCTTAGGAATGATTGATGGCCTTATGGCTGTGGTAACTATAACTGCTGGCTTGTTAACACTTATTTGTGTAAAGCAGGATTATGTGCTCTTTCCATATTTAAAATAACAGCAGAGGTGAAATGCAGTTTAAACTCTAATGCTAGTCTTTGACAAGCCGCAGCTTGTTACACAAGTTCAGGCCTCTCATCAGACAGAGTGAGTGCTAATAAAGAGAGGCCCAACAATTATTTGTTAAAGTTCAAATAAAATAAAATAACAAAACGGGCCAAAAATAGTTTAGGATCCTTGCTTAAATAATAATTCAATAAAACATCCTACAAAATAAAAAGATTTAATATGCACGAGGCATAGAAAGTGTTATACTAGTCTATATTGGTGTTGATGTCAGTAGAAATGATTCACGGTGGTGTTCTTCTTTAAGAAGTGAAAGTAGTTGGGAAAACTGAAATCATTTCATTACATTAAATCTGAGCATTATCATTATTCAACTACACTTTACTTTGGCTACATAATGTTTAATAATTCAGTTTGTCTAAATCATTTCCAGTGTCACGGCTTACGCTGCTGGAAGGAACACAAAGCCGAGGGATAAACGAAACAAGGATTTATTAAATCAAACATAAACAAGGTAAGTAGTAAATAACAGGTGGCAAGTGGCAAGTAACAGGTAACAAGTTGACGAGTAGACGAGTAGACGAGTAGACGAGTAGACGAGTAGACGAGTAGACCCGACAAAACAGAACTGAAAGGACAAGGCATTTATACAAAGGATAATTGGGAAAACACAGGTGGATGGAATGACTAAATTAACACAGACATGGAACACATGCGGAAATGACTAGACACACCTGGGAACTAATCAAACCACATAGAGACAGAAACTGGGTCACAGGGGCAAAAAACACACAAAATGAGTCCAGGTGTGTGACAGTACTCCCCCCTCCCGGTAGGTGCGTCCTCGCACCGTAGAAACAACAAAGGGAGGCGTGGGTGGGAACTTGGGAGGAGGTTCCGGTGGAGGACAGCCTCCCAGGAGGGAGCCAGCAGACAGGGGCTACAGAGGAAGGAGCCAGGGAGGAGATGACGGAGGGAGGAGCCAGGGAGGAGACAGGAAGGATCTGAAGCAGGAGGTACCCAGCAGGACCCAGGCCACAGCCATCACGGCCCAAGGTGGGGCCGACGGTGGAAGGAGCCATGGAGGAGGAATGGTCACCGACTCCAGGGACTCGACCCACGGCCACGGAGCAAGTGGAGGAGGAGCCCGAGGCGGAGACGGAGAGCCGAAGAGCCAGGGTGACGGGCAGGAGCCGGAGGTCCTAGGCGGAACTGATGGCTCTGGTGACTGACGCAGCGATGTGGATCCGGAAGGCCGCGGTGAGGCCAGAGTGACCGAGGACTGAGGTGTAGCCGAGGGGATGAAGGAGCCTGACGGAGCCGGAGGGATGGAGGGATGAGGCGAAGCCGGAGGAGTGGAGTCCCGAGGCATAGGATGGACGACGCCAGACCAAGGCGGAGCCGGAGGGACGAGGGAGCCAGGCAGAGCCTGCGGACTGCCGGGCCACGTCGGAGAGGAAGGAGCTAGGAGCCATGGTGGAGCCGACGGGTCAACGGGCCGAGGCGGAGTCCAGGCCTCAGAGGCTGGAGGCGGAGGTGAGGGAGACGCCGACCAAGGCGTCGCTGGAGGATGGCGGTCCCGCTGAGCTCGCACCACAATGATGGTAGGCTGAGGGCGAGCAGAGGGGCAGCCAGACGACAGCGGAGGAGGAGGCAGGAGTGGGTGGGAGGGTGGGAATTTTGGAGGAGCAGGCATTGGAGTAAGCTCTGGGGCTGGAGCCCTTCCTGGGCTTAACGGAGGATCAGGAGCCCGTCCTGGGCTTAACGGAGGATCAGGAGCCCGTCCTGGGCTTAACGGGGGTTCAGGAGCCCGTCCTGGGCTTAACGGGGGTTCAGGAGCCCGTCCTGGGCTTAACGGAGGATCAGGAGCCCGTCCTGGGCTTAACGGGGGTTCAGGAGCCCGTCCTGGGCTTAACGGGGGTTCAGGAGCCCGTCCTCGGCTTAACGGGGGATCAGGAGCCCGTCCTGGGCTTAACGGAGGATCAGGAGCCCGTCCTGGGCTTAACGGAAGATCAGGAGCCCGTCCTGGGCTTAACGGGGGAACAGGAGCCCGTCCTGGGCTTAACGGGGAATCAGGAGCCCTTCCTGGGCTTAACAGAGGATCAGGAGCCCGTCCTGGGCTTACAGGAGGATCTGGCATAGGTGCATTGGAAACCCCCTCATTTTGACCCATTTGGCGCTCCACATTATGCTCCCTCGTGGTGGGCAGTGTCGCCGGCTCTCGCACCTGGTCTGACGGGTTGCTCTCTGGCTCTCCGTCATCGGTGGGCTCGGGCTTATGCCTCGTACCGTGGGGAGATTGTAGGCTGGGCACTGGGTCCAGAGTGGACCTGGCGAGATCCTCCATTGGGCCGACCGTGAGAGGTGACCCATTTCTCACCAGATTCCACTCTATAAAGGCGGCGAAATCCTCCCGAGGACCATCTTCGGGCGACAACGCTCTGCACCTAGAGTTCAGGCTGGCGTGATAAAAGGTGCAGAGCGCGTGGTCCGGGTAGCTGGTGGCATTAGCTATCCAGAGAAACCGTCTGGTATGGTCCTCGAGAGACAGTCCCTCCTGCTCCAGCAGGAGGAGGAGGTATTCGGGGCGATAGAGGGGATCCATGACACACTACGGAAAGAAAAAGACAGTGAAAAAACGGAAAACAAAACGGAGGGAAAACACGCAGTTTTTAACTTTTTAGGTCGGGTCTTCTGTCACGGCTTACGCTGCTGGAAGGAACACGAAGCCGAGGGATAAACGAAACAAGGATTTATTAAATCAAACATAAACAAGGTAAGTAGTAAATAACAGGTGGCAAGTGGCAAGTGGCAAGTAACAGGTAACAAGTAGACAAGTAGACAAGTAACGAGTAGACGAGTAGACCCGACAAAACAGAACTGAAAGGACAAGGCATTTATACAAAGGATAATTGGGAAAACACAGGTGGATGGAATGACTAAATTAACACAGACATGGAACACATGCGGAAATGACTAGACACACCTGGGAACTAATCAAACCACATAGAGACAGAAACTGGGTCACAGGGGCAAAAAACACACAAAATGAGTCCAGGTGTGTGACATCCAGTGGCTATAGGAAATATTTTTTGAGTGCAAATAGGAAACCTCACAAATAACCAATTGAGTGAAAAAAAACAAAAAGAGGCCAATTCTTCCACAGCTTAGTCCATTTGTCTGTAGTCCATTCTGTCCAATTCTGAATAGGTGGGTAGTGGAGATACTAATATGGAGCCACGTCACTTCATTTCCAGCACAGACAGGTCCTATTCACTTCAATCCGAAGAGGTTAGAAGGTTTAAGCTTTATTTAAGACCCAAAATGAACATTCTGACATCCTTTACTCACCCTCATGTTCTTCCAAAACTCTATGATTTTCCTTCTTCAGTGTAACACAAAGAAAGATTTATCATTGCATATACAGTGAAAGCACAAAAAGCAGAAAATTTGCTTTAAGCACCATCACTATGATACCTATACTGTAAAAAGGGATAGGTAAACTGTACTGTTATTCACTTTAAACATGCATAAACAGCATATGCATAAAAAAGACTGTAAAAATGCACCGCACTGTGATGTTATCAGTCTACTCATACATAAAACATCTGTTAAGAGTTATGCTCCATTTATGTGAGTGACATGAAATTATGAAACGCATAACAGGAGACAGAGAGAGCAAAAGGATGGAGAGGAGGGGAGGAGGAAAAGACTGTAAAGTGCTGCTGTCAGAATGTTTAAGGGCAGAAGGGTGCCACTGGTTAAAGTCAGACACTTCAAAGCAGCAAGAGCAGCGTTTGATGTAACACAAGCCTAAAAGCAAACATGCAACTGTCTGTCTGCTTCTGTGCTAGACGCATCTCACATGACCCTGTGGACATTTCAACTAACGCACACACAAATTCACACACAATCACCAGTTTCCCATGTGTTTACTTTACCCTTATCACTCCAATGCTTTTTTATGGTTGCGTCACATTTCCTGTCTCTTTTGGCAATTTGGTTTTGCTTTATGACATTGAAAAACTATTTAGAACCTGACAAGCCTGTGATTTGTGACATTACGTCTGCAGGTGATTTAATAAAATTGTTCAACTGGAAAAAAATGCAACAGTTTTCCATTTTTCAATTGCCGTTTCCATGGAGACCCTGAAGACAGACAGACAGACACCAGAATGGCTCACTTTTCTTCATATAAACAAACAAAGGGTAATGACCACAGTACAGAGGCAACAGTAAGTCTACGAGCTGTAAAAACGTGTCTTCCAGCCACACTTTACATTTTGCAGCATAACATTTAGAAATATTAGATCATTAATGTCCAGAGAGAGAATGTAATCGCAAGGGTTATTAAAAATTACAAGGGAGAAGATTAATGCCAATCTCTGCGCTGTGTCCGAAAGCTATAAAATGAAGGCATCGAGGCACGTCCGAATACAAATTCTGCTTCACTTCCTGTCTCCGGAGGTACTGTATCTACTTTTGATCGAATTTTGAAGGCAGCATAGATGTATACTTCACTGCCTTCGATATCCCACAATCCTGTGCATTGTCCTGTCCTGTGCATGATGGTTGGGATAAAAATATAAAGATGGATTTAATATTTGTTTAGTTATCATCAAAACTCAGTCTATTTTATTGTAGATCATTAAACCGTTACTCTGCCTCAGAAGCTTGTACGAAATTAGTTTCATGAGGTGTCTTTGTGAAAAAACACTGCCTGCAAAGTAATTGCAACGAGGCAGCAAATCAGCTGCATAGGCTTTCGGACGCAGCCCTAGAGTTTAAGTCTGGTCAAGCACTTGCTCAGTCATGATCTAAATAAAATGTAGGTGAGAGAGAGAATCTCAGTGAAACTGATTGATAACAAGGATGTACATTTAAGACTAGATCACTTGAAGCTGAAGTGTGTCATTTTTTGTGCCACTAACATCTCCAAACAGAATTACTTTGCTCCAAAGAGTGAATAAAATTCACTGAATCAATTTCAGGTTCACATTCAGGTCAAAAAACCTTTTTGAATGTCAATGCCTGATGGATAAAATCCCATCTTAAATATTTTTTGTATCGTTGAATATTGTAGCTTGCTCATAAATTTGTTATATTTAAGAAGTAAAATTGCTTTGGAATGCCATTTTTATATTGGCATTTTCAAACTAATTAAAGCATTTTCTAACTAATCACTCTGTCACGGAGCGCACGCCTGTCACTGAGCGCGCGCCTTCACCTCTCTCCGGTCTCATGCGCTCCTTGTCACCTGAGTTCTAGGACTGCAATTCCCATCTTTCCCTTCTGCTATCATTAGTTCCCAGCCCTGCCTGGTTTTCCCATCAGCATCATCATATCCACCTGTTAATCATTATCCCCCCTTTATCTGGACTGCCTGATTCTGTGTTTCTCTGTGAAGTGTTGTTTTGCCACGCTGCATGTTGCTTCATGCTTCCTTAGTGTTTTATGCTCTGTGCATCCTTAGTTTGATACCTGCTTCAATAAAGTCCTGCAGATGGATCCGACTGCCTCTACTTCATCATTACAGAACACTTCACCACCACAGGATCCAGCAGACTTCCTGGGTCTTGCTTCCGAGGTTAATTCCCAGGCATCTGTGTTAATCACACACCAACAGCAGCTGACCAAGTTAACGAATCTCACCGAAGATCTTGTGAGGTCTGTTCATACTCTCACTCTGCAGAGCGCGGTCGCTAATTCAGCGCAAGCTCCTGCTGCACCTGTGCACGTCACATCAAGCGTGAGTACGGCTGCATGCAATCCCAAATTATCTCTACCAGAGAAGTTTAATGGCTCACCAGCTGCCTGTAGAGGATTTCTGTTGCAGTGTGAATTATTCGTCAGCCAGCAACCCCAGCTGTATCCCAATGACGCGCCCCGCATTTCATTCATCTGCTCACTACTCACCGGGAGGGCGTTGGAGTGGGCGACTGCTCTCTGGTCTGGGGGTCATCATACCTTTCCCTCCTTTAATGTGTTTATGTCTCAATTCAGAGAGGTATTTGAACATCCCGCTGGCGGCAAAGAACCAGGGGAACAGCTCCTCACATTAAGTCAAGGGAATTCCATCGCGGCGGATTACACGCTTTCCTTCCGCACCCTGGCAGCGCAGACGGGGTGGACAGAGGCACCGCTTAAACTGCTGTATCGTAGGGGGCTGCAAACGCATCTGCAAGGGGAATTGGCGTGTCGCGATGATGGGATGTCCCTCGGAGAACTTATGGAGCTTGCCATTCGCCTCGACAATCTCATTCGCTCCCGACGCACGCCTCTCACATCCAGCTTTTTCACTCATCCCTCTTCTGGCACGGATTACGAGCCTATGCAGGTCGGCTTCACACATCTCACCACGGAGGAACGTGAGAGAAGGATGCGGAATAAATTATGCCTGTACTGTGGCCAAGCCGGTCATCAGAGAGCTTCATGTCCTGTAAGACCCAGATCCAGTGATGCCTCTGCGGTGAGTCCTTTGATTAATTCTCCTAGTTCTCTCACCCTCGAAGTTTCATTGTATTTTAATGGGAATAGTTGTGAAACAAGAGCTTTAATTGACTCTGGCGCAGCTGGTAATTTTGTCGATTTGGAGTTTGCCTTGTCTAAAAATATCTCTCTCATTCCTTGTGAGTCTCATGTGGCTGTGGCCGCTCTTGAACTTCTACCTGGAGCCGTTCCCCCGCACGGCCGTGTGTATCCACTTTCGCAACCGGAGACTGAGGCCATGAGAGCGTATATCGAGGAACAGCTTGCTAAGGGATTTATCACCACTTCCACATCCCCGGCGTCCGTGGGGTATTTCTTCGTCAAGAAGAAGGATGGGAGTCTTCGGCCCTGCATCGATTTCCGTGGTCTCAATGAGGTAACTGTGAAATATCGATACCCTCTGCCTTTAGTCCCTGCAGCACTGGAGATGCTTCGCTCAGCCCGGTACTTCACCAAATTGGATTTGAGGAATGCTTACAACCTCATACGCATACGGAGGGGTGACGAATGGAAGACGGCCTTTTCTACGACCACTGGCCACTATGAGTATCGGGTAATGCCCTTCGGGCTGTCCAATAGTCCTTCTGTGTTCCAGTCTTTCGTTAATGAGGTCTTCCGGGACATGCTGAATCAGAGGGTTATTGTTTATATTGATGATATCTTGATTTTTTCAGAGACTCTCGAAGCTCATGTACGGGACGTGCGTGCAGTTCTCAAACGTTTGATTAAGAATCAGCTCTATGCCAAAACTTAGAAGTGCGAGTTTCATCAGACGCGCATCACCTTCCTGGGATATGTCATCAGCGCTGAGGGGGTTCTCATGGATGACAGCAAGGTCAAGGCCGTGGTGGACTGGCCTCAACCTTCTTCTGTGAAGGAATTACAGCGATTTCTGGGGTTCGCCAACTTTAATCGTAGGTTCATTCGTAACTTCAGTCTCATTGTGGCTCCTCTCACATCTCTTCTCCAGGGCGGGAAGCGCTTCCAATGGTCTTCTGAGTGCACTGCAGCGTTTAATCAGCTGAAAGTGAGATTCACTGCCGCAACCATCCTCCATCATCCAGACCCGGAGAGGGAGTTCGTCGTGGAGGTTGACGCCTCGAACACTGGAGTGGGTGCAATCCTGTCCCAACGTAACGGTAACCCTGCAAGAATGTTTCCCTGTGCCTTTTACTCCCGCAAGTTAAGCTCGGCGGAGCGCAATTATGATGTGGGTGACCGGGAGCTTCTAGCCATGAAGGCTGCCCTGGAGGAATGGAGGCACTGGCTGGAGGGGGCACGTCAACCTTTCACCGTCCTCACAGACCACCGAAACCTTGAATACATCAGGTCTGCCAAGCGTTTGAATGCCCGCCAGGCTCGCTGGTCACTGTTTTTCTCCCGTTTCAATTTCAGGATCTCGTACAGACCTGGGTCCAAGAACGGGAAGGCTGATGCTCTGTCTCGTCAGTTCGAGGATTTCAACGAAATCACCAAGCCAGAACCCATCCTACCTCCCACTCTGATCGTGGCACCTGTGCAGTGGGATATTATCTCGGAGGTCACTGAGGCTCAGCAAGCTGTTCCTGTACCGGCCGAGTATCCTGTGGACTGCCTTTTCGTGCCTCTCGAGCTCCGTGAGCGGGTGCTTCAATGGGTTCACTGCACACCCAGCGCGGGACATCCAGGTATCACTGCTACTGTACAGTTAGTCTCCAACCGCTTCTGGTGGTCCACACTCCGGGCTGATGTTATCAAATTCATCCATCAATGTTCCACCTGTAACACAGTCAAATCTTCCCACCTTAGACCTGCCGGTCTCTTACAGCCACTTCCAGTTCCTCAGCGCCCGTGGTCCCACATCGCTGTGGATTTCATAACGGATTTACCTCCGTCTCAGGGATTCACCACAGTGCTGTCGGTCATGGATCGCTTCTCTAAGTCCTGTCGTTTCATTCCCCTTAAGGGTCTACCCACTGCCATGCAGACTGCGGAGGAGCTTCTCAATCACGTATTTCGTCTGTTTGGCATCCCCGAGGACATTGTCTCCGACCGTGGTCCTCAGTTCACTTCCCGTGTATGGAGGGGACTTTGCTCCAAACTCAATATCAACATCAGCCTCACCTCTGGTTACCACCCGCAGTCTAACGGCCAGGCTGAACGGGCAAACCAGGACCTCATTCGGTTTCTGCGGACATACTGTTACGAGAACCAACAGGACTGGAGCCGATTCTTGGTCTGGGCGGAGTACGCCCAAAATTCCCTGGTAAAGCCTACTACTGGTCTAACGCCCTTCCAATGCGTCTTAGGTTTCCAACCTCCTCTCTTCCCGTGGTCAGGAGAGCCGTCAGACCTCCCTGCGGTGGATACGTGGTTGCAACGCAGCGAGGCCACTTGGAATACCGCTCATGTCCATCTGCGACGTGCCATCCGCCACTTTCAACTTCATGCGGATCGTAAGAGACGTGAGGGTCCGCGATATAGGCCTGGACAGTGGGTGTGGCTCTCCACCCGTGATCTACGTTTAAGGCTCCCAAGCAAGAAGTTGTCCCCTCGCTTCATTGGGCCCTTCAAGATTCTTCGACAGATCACTCCGGTCTCATTTTGTTTGGCTCTCCCAGCACATTATAGAATCTCACATTATAGAATACCTTGCCACGCTGCATGTTGCTTCGTGCTTCCTTAGTGTTTTATGCTCTGTGCATCCTTAGTTTGATACCTGCTTCAATAAAGTCCTGCAGATGGATCCGACTGCCTCTACTTCATCATTACACACTCTCTTACAGCGGAAAAATAAGTGGATTTAATTGAGGCTAAATGTCCCTTTCCCCTACATTGTTATTCCTTTCTATGACAGACTCTAATTCATTTCCAACATTCTTACTTTAGCTTTTACATTACATTCATGCTTAAACACATTGTCTCCTAATCTCACCATCTTCTTCTTCTCTTTATTTCTATCATTTCTCTCTCTCTCTCTCTCTCGCTCTCTCTCCTCTGATATGCACAGTGTGCTCTAAATTGATCAGGCTTCTGCTCAAGCCGCTTCAACAGGTCTCAGTGACACACACACACACACACACACACACACACACATACACACAAGGGTGGACAGAAGATCACACATGTCCCGCAGGGAAATGCCAACCTGATAGAGACATAAGAGAATCATTAAAAACACAAAATAGAAGAAAGGTCTTTTATCAGGTCATAGAATCAATCTGCCGTTAGTGGATACCACAGACAAACCTTGTAAGGAGAAATGTCACATGTGGGCAAGATATAGTCAGAAATTCAAAATTAAGCGACTTACTGAAACAACCATGAAAAAAATAAATAAAATGATAAATCAATAAAATCCTCTTAAGTCAATAAGAAGAAGAAATATTAATATTATTAATGCTACTTCCAGCATTTAAAATTTTACTGGACTACTATTGAGACTGATGTATGATAATATTGTTTTCTATATCCCTGAAACCTTTAATATTATTTCAAGTTATTGATCATGTCCCTAAAATGGCATATGCACTGTTTCAAAAGACTTTCATGTTTCTGCCATTGCAAAAGTTCTCACTGTTTTATAAACATGATGTTTTTCATATCAGGTTAAACTTTCAAAGTTTATAGCTTTTTGTTTCTTTATTTTTTCCTCTTCCTCCTGAAGTCCTGATCATCACAACAATTAGAGCGGAGTTAATTAAGGTCTTCAGCTCCGTCTCCCTGTTCACGCTTTACAATATAGATGCAGTCAGCAGCGAGAGAAAGCAATAACCCCACAGCCAAACAAGAATCATTAACCTACAGGCCAAGACTTAAAAAACAAACTGAAATCTGTTAAATCTTTTCTTGAGCATGTAAAATACATTTAATGAGGATTAGTTATGACATTTCTCATTTATGTTCTTCTGTCTAAACCTTGTTGTCTATCAGTTAAAGTGTTTACAAAACCCGTAGTTCTTGCCCTGAGTCTATTTGCAAAGAAGCAATTTTCACTCAGTAATTGCTAGTAAATTTCACAAACAATTACAAAGAAATGGCAAGTAACACATTAAAATAAACATATAATGTTTAAGTTAAAAAAAACTGAAATAGTACATTAATTTAAAACATTCTCCAATATTTTTTTTTACAGTTTATATTATTTTAAAGCTTCTGCTAAGAAATAATAGCCCATTACAATGTGGAAAATAGTTAGCCTAGCAACAAGATGAACACTGCAACAGTATCACTGTAGGCTAATATTAATTCTGAACTGAGATGCAAGATGTTTGCATGAAACAAGAGAGAGTGAATCCAGTGTGATACAAGAAACATGAAAATAGCACCCATTTCAGGTGTAACATACCACCTACACTAAACCTAACCGATAGTGTTAACAAAAGCAAACATGAGGGAACCTTACAGAAAATCCATACATATAAGTCTGATTATGTGATGCAAATGTCAAAATGTATTAGTTTATAAATCTTGCAATAAAAGTGCCTGAAGTAATAGTATTGCACAAGGAAAAAAATCTGCCCCATAACCACACTTTGTCAGAATCAGAATCAGAATGAGCTTTATTCCTAAGTATGTTTACACACACAAGGAATTTAACTTGGTGACAGGAACTTCCAGTTTATGAAAATAAATAAAAGTTGTTGGTGTTATACTTCCACTAGTGGTTATTTAAGTGCAGCACTGGAAACTGCAGCAAACTTTATGTGTATGTTTTTGGAGATTAGTAAAAAATGCAGGAACGCAAGTTTTTCTAATGAGCATATAAAGTATCCATTACATGTCAAATACTATAGATTTGATTTTTGATTTCAACATGGCTAGATTTTACATGATTATTCATCCAGGCTTATATAACTATCACTGCTCCGCAGAAAAAGACATGGTGATATTACAGGTCGAAGACGGGTTGAACTTTCCGTGCCCTCCCTCAACCCTATTTCAAACACTTGAATTGGTCTCCATCAAGTCTATAAACCCTGTCTGCCTCCATCTTTGAGTACCTGAAGAAGGAGGGCGACTACAATCATAAAGTCACTCTACTGCCAGTGAGACCACAGTTATGTTCATTTACTTGAATGAGCAATGGAATGTTTTGTATAACAGCAATGTTAGATTTATTAGAACTGGCCGGGTCATGTCAGGTGACTGCATTGACTTGGCTACCGAGTACTTAGTTATGTAGAGTTCTTGTAGTATCTGTGACTTCCTTTGACAGAAATATCGAACTACAAGCTTACAACACAAATATTTGCTGTGAAACAATCCTGCAGTTTGCGTGTAGCTGTCAGGATTTGCTTGTAATATGTTTAATATGTAAAGTGCGGCTCCTATTGCCCTCTCATTCTCTCTCTCTTTAAAAAGCAGGTCAGGCAGAAAGAATAAACTACTCCCACACTGCACTGCCAAACACACACACACACACTTAACACCAAATAATGCACATATGCAACTATTTTTAAAACAATTTATATCTCAAACTTACTCTAAATGTGTATATTCCTTGTAAACAATCAATAGAAACTTCTAAATCCATAATACAATGCTTAAGTATATGATGCCAGTAATAGAAAGTGCATCATTCCTGAGCACAATTGAAAAGTTTGAAATCTGTGTGCTTGTTGGGACTTTCACCTGTTACTAAGACAACATTGTGGAAAGTTGTGTGAGTTAGTAAGCAGCGAGATTGTGAATGCACAACCAATCATATGCAAGAACACTTTTACCATTAACAAGACAATGTAAAGAATAATTATTTTACATTTAGTTAGCTAACAAGCTACTCTTCTTTTATTAATAACCCAGAAAATCCATGGCGGATGGATGTGAACAGAAAGTGTGAACGCTGTGTGTTCTTTTTCTATGCAAAACGAACAAATTGTCATGATGGTCCACTAATTAGATGATCATTATAAGCTTTGAATAAAAGGTTAACACAGTATGATACAAGACATCCTTGAGAGTTAAGGAATGAAATAAGAGCTTTATGAAGTGCTGCTTTTCCATTCACTTTGACATATAAACCGAAGGAGTTCCTTTCAATCACTAAATGTGTCACACAGAAAAGCAGCTGTTAACTTTGATACTTGAAGAGAATTAAAACTGCTCAAGCAAGGCAAAGTCGGACATTGATGGTGAGCTGAAAGTCAATTTTTATTGAGGATTGATACATTCATACATATCTGCAAGACTTAAAAGGTCTATACGCTCTTTAGGTTCTGATGAAACTGATTTAAGTTGAGTCATCGAGCAGCCCAGCACATCTGAACCCACTACTACAACTGAGGCGAGTTTGACCAGAAACCAAATATCAAACTGACCTGACATCAAATGAGCCAGATGTGAAGCATCTCCTATTATGTCTTTTTCTTTGTCTCACCTTTTGTTTCAAACTAAATTTATCTGAAAAACACCTACTGTTGAAATATCCTGTCATCTTTTACCATCAACAAAAGCGGGATCCATTTTTTAAAACAAAAACACAGAAATGAACATTCTGTCATAATTTCCTAAACCCTTATCTTGTTCCAAACTGTTGTTCCACATGCTGTTGAAAACTAAAACAGATATTTTGAAGAATTTACTGCTCTCTCTCTCTCTCTCTCTCTCTCTCTCTCTCTCTCTCTCTATGCAATTACAATGAATGGTAACTGGAATGATCAAGCTTTCAAAAGGAAGGATTATCTTAAAAAGTAGGTATAAAGTAGACAAAGTACTATAACGTATCATTAAAGAAGACAGAAAGTCATATGGGTTTGAATTAATATGAGGCTGAATAAACAAATGACAAAATGTCATTTTTTGGTGTTGGTGCTGTTGTTGTTGTTTTGGTGAACTATCCCTTTAAAAATGAGGACGAGCTGAAAGTGGAGTTCATTATTTCAACCCAAAGAGGCAGGCAGCACTCACACAGTTTTTAATGATTCAGTCAATCAGAGGAATGTTTGTCAGCACTTTGCATCCACCCACAGACTTTGCACTCAAGACTTAGAACACAGAATGAAAGTGTTGCTTGATGAGGTCAGTCCTCAAAAACCGCCAGGATAGGAGTTGTTTATCATATTCCTTTTTCCAGTGTATATGAGCGTGAGAAAGCAAGAAAGGGAAGTAACTATAGCCTCAAGGTCAGATTGTAATTATATAAGCTCTGATAGATGGAAGCTCGATGGTCTCCATTTTCACAATATAAACTATGAGCAGAAAAGCATTGAGAGCTGATAAACTGAGAAAAGCAGAGGCCTGTATTTACTCTTGCTGGATGCAAACAAATGCTGTCTGGTTCTGACAGCTTTTAGACTAAATAAAAGGGCATACAGACACATACTATTGTAAAGAATGGGCTAAAGGCTGTTTTACAGTAGACACACAAACACTGCATTAGCAAAGCCAACAGGGCAACTCCACAATTATTGACCCTGACTAGATTTATACTGCATAATGAAAATAAATTGAGCAATTGTTTTAATCATATTCTTTAATTAAATTGTTTTAGGGGGTTGATTACTGTGAATTATACTACAAAATCTATCTATCTATCTATCTATCTATATATCTATCTATCTATCTATCTATCTATCTATCTATCTATCCTCAGTCATAACATTCTGATGCCGATGACACATTTAATCTGCGCTGTTTACAGAAGTCAAAGAAATGTCTTAATATGTCTAAATCATCTAATATGATGTCTCTGGGCCAAAACCAGCTGCATAAATGTGAACGTTTTGCACAAAAGTGAAAACATCAACAAAAACACTGGCCACATTTTTTCCCTCCATGTTTACAAACACAACAGCCAGTTAAAGGTCATTTCCAGTTAATGATGTCACAGAATTTCCAGGATTTTGAAATTGATGTGTGAATGGTGCTTTACCAGAAAAAAAGATGGAACATCATTGAAAGTGAAGTGGCCAAGTATGGTGACCCATAATCAGAATTTGTGCTCTGCATTTAACCCATCCAAGTGCACACACAAAGAAGTGGGCAGCCATATTGCTGAGGTGCCCGGGGAGCAGTCAAGGCTTCGGTGCCTTGCTCAAGGGTCGTGGTATTGAGGGTGGAAGAAAGCGCTGGTTATTCACTCCCCCACCGACAATTCCTGCCGGACCTGAGATTCAAACCCAGAACCTTTGGGTTACAAGTCCAACATTCTAACATTTAGGCAACGACTGCCCAACAATTGCCTGTGTGAACGGCGCAATTTTTAATTTACGGCAATTAACTGGTATTACTGGTCTAATGATTGAGGAGTACACTCTAGAACATGGGATAGGCAACATAGGTCCTGGAGTGTCATTGTCCTGCAGAATTTAGCTCCAACCCCAATCAAACACACCTGAGCAAGCTAATCATGGTGAAGCATTTGGACTATGAGATAGGATCTGGAGCAACTTTACCACTCAAGGTGCATGAAAAAAATCTGGATACAAGAATGTGAGAAAAGATTCCAGCACTTGGACCAATCAGACAATTATTCATTATATTTAATGAATAATCCAGCAAACCTCCTCACCTAAATGCAAACTATGTGTTAAAATTCTGTGAACAACCCACAGAGAGCAACTAAAACCCTCAAAAGAAAGAACAGGCCTTTGGTTACCATGGCAAGCAATGATAAATCAACACTGGTTTTGTTGTTTAAAGGAATGTGGAACTCACTTTCCACTTAACCATAGGGAAGACATATAATGCTCATAAAACGGGCATTCTATGAATGACATACATATCTCCAGAACATTGTGTGTGTGTATTATTATTGTTCTTGTATATGTCTTTTGTGTCATTGTAGTTTATACTGTTTTATGCATGCTTATGATAGAAACACTAGATAATTTAACCTCACCTTTGATATCTATGAATTTGTATTTTGATGATCTAGATGATATTATATTATATGATGATACTGCATATTATATCTTGATACCTATGCAACATATCAGTGTTTTAAGAATCTTTAATAGTTTTGTGCCAACACCCAATCCAGTTACATGGATTACAAAGATAGAGTCATGAACTTTCCATTTGAAAGTTTAAGTTACAATTGGCTCACTGACCCCCTGGAGGTGTTACCTCCATGAAATTTAAAAGGCCACTACATAAGTGACCTCCCTCGCTTATCATTTTCTGATGCTATTCTGCTTCGACTTCTGGTTGTTGCTCATGTGGGACTCACCAAGTCCCGGGGCCAGCGACAAGCCTCAATTACAGTCATGTCTTCACTTTCCATCTGGGAGAAATCTCGACAATCACTGAGTCAAAATAACATCTTTGGATTTCATCACTCTTCAAACCCGGAAGAATGTAAATTTAATTCCAACACCACCAAACTTTTAAACCATCAAGACTTTCATCTGAGACTGCATCTGGATGCTTGTTCAACGGCCAAGGAAATTGTACATTTAACTAAATGAAACAGAGGTCTAGTATAAGCTTTATTCTCTGGTTTCTCTTGCAGTTTCATTCATGCAGTTTAACTCCCCTTTGCATGCAGGTATGTGTGTGTGTTAGATTAGTTTTGTGTTAGGGTTTAGTTAATAAAACCTTTGTGCACAAATTACATGAGTTTCTGATTCAGTCACTTCTTGTGGATAGTGTCCCTTTAACAATTCCAGATCTTGTTACATGCTTTAATGCACTAATACTGCAAGTAATTTTTTATGGCCATGTCAATTGAGCATTGCGTTAGTTCAGTCAGGCCACGTTAGTCACGCTTGCATCAGCCGACAGTCAGCTGTTCCTGACGTGTACCAATCCAGTCTTGACACCTATCACATGCGGTCTATTTAAATTCCAATTCTTCAGTGTCTCTTCCATCGCATTACTGCTTGCAATTGACTCCCTCCTCCAACCCCAACACCACCAACTGAACCTGTAATCCGATCTAACTTTGTTCGTTCTTTACAGTCTCTTCATTGGAAGCAGTCTCCATCACATTTTGTTAACAACATCACATTTTGTTAACAATTATGTATGCTTATAATGGTTCTGTTCTGTACCCCAGGGGGGTTTGTCTTGCTGCTCTCCCCGCTATGTCCAAGCATGGCTGCATGGACAGGTGTGTGGAGTGTTGCCCAGAACATACCCATACCGCCAACACTTACTGTATGCAACATAAGAGTATAAAATATACTTGACAGAAGTGGTCCTGATTGAAATATTATTTCTTAGAGTTTATATGAAATTACACTAAATGTTTGCTGGACGAACAGATTAGATGATGATAATATTAATTCTGCTACAGTTACTACTTGCAGCTGATAAATAAATTGATAAATAATTGCTATTAACATTGGCCTGTGCAAAAAAGGCTTAGTTTCTGGCTTGTATATGGAGTTATATGGAGTATAACAGCAAATTATAGTGTTTGTGTGTGTGTGAGATTCTTGATTGTTGGTGGTTTTCCCTGTTGGGAAGAGGTAACAGTTGTTATTTTTTACAGTTGATCACTAGGTGGGACAATTAACTCTTTAGATAGGCCTGTGCAAAAAAGGCTTAGTTTCTGGCTTGTATATGGAGTTATATGGAGTATAATAGCACATTATAGTGTGTGTGTGTGTGTGTGTGTGTGTGTGTGTGTGTGTGTGTGTGTGTGTGTGTGTGAGAGAGAGAGAGAGAGAGAGAGGGGGGGGGGGGGGTGAAAGAGACCTTTGTGCACTTACCTTGAGGTATCTGAAAAAATCCAAATATGCACATCATGCTCTCAGAACTTCATGGAGTAAACAATAAAAAAAGAAGTGTGTTTATGCACCTGCTGCCATTTGATGGTGAAAGGTACTGATGGCCTATGTGTGAAATGCTCGTCTTTTCTTGATGGTAAAGCCAGTTTAAACCTTAAAATCCTTTAAAAAAAGTCTACTTTGCATCAAATATATGAACATAATGTATTATGAACCAAAATGCAATACCAACTTCAAATAAGCTGCTGCTCGCTGGAGGGGTCAAGCTACATAATCATTTCTAAAACGTTGGTACAAGTCAAACCCTTTCTCGTGTTGCTTGCTGCTCTTCTCACCATTAAATCACCAGCATGATGGCATGCAAGTGTTTAAATCCACGTACTTTGCTTTTGTTTAGTCTATTCGCTTCTTAAGTCTGACGTCACGTAGCAGCGCTTCCGTGTCCAAATGCTCTATCAGTTACCACGAGAAAACAACAAAAGGTGCTAATATAAACTCACAATGTGACAGAATACTAGCAAAAAAGTTATAATCTTAACCTTTAACTCCATACCGAAGTCCCAGATAGCCAGACAATGAAAATATAAATATTAAAAAAATATATAAAAATTATTTGTGTTTGGGACACTGTGAGCACGGAGACTGTAGTGTTTAACGTAAGTTTGAAAGCGTTTAGCTTAAATTATTAATAGGAATAAACAGTGCTCATAAACGGCTGCAGAGGTCATATTCTCAAGTGAAGCGAGTTGAGGCCTGGACCTGGAAACGTTCTTACGTCATCACTTAACAACCGAATACTTTCACCACCATTTCAAGGCAGCAGGTGCATAAATACACTTTTGTTTACTCCATGTAGTTCTGAGAGCTGAGGTGTACATTTTGATTTTCTCAAATACATCAAGGTAAGTGCAAAAAGGTCTCTCTCAAACACTCCCTCTCTCTCTCTTTCTCACACACACACACATAGACACACAATATAATATGCTGTTATACTCCATATAGCTTCATATACAGGTCAGAAACTAAGCTTTTTTTGCACAGGCCTATCTAAAGGGTTAATGGTCCCACCTAGTGATCAACTGTAAAAACAACAAATGCTACCTCTTCCCAACAGGGTAAAGGTAAAAAAAATATCCAGTCCACATTTACTTTTATATTGAAAAGAAGTCATTTTGTGTGTTTTTTCCCCCAAATCAGTGACATCATTTATGAATTTGGCAATTAAAGAGTTAAAATCTTGGATTTTTTTAAAAACATTTGGTAGTTTTGATGAGGACTGAAGTTGATTAACAGATTTATGCAAAAAAAAAAAAAAGAAAAAACAAATATGAATCTGATACATTTTTACAGCAGTTTAATTGAGTGGATGTTTTCATCCCGAACATAACGAAAGGGTAGTGAATTTGAACAATGCACAAGGGTTAAAAAACATCATAAACATCATAAACCACTGGCTTTTACAACTGAAGATTTAATTTTAGTAATCTGGTTAAACATGGGTACAAGCTGAAAATGGGATAACAGATATAAATACTAATGCAATACAGAGACTTTAAATCTAGCACTAATGGTCAGTCTGGAATTGCAGGCACTCCTTGATGAATTAAACCACAGGAGGGACATTGAGAAGGAAATGAAAGTCACACTTTAAAATGGTGATGCTCAAAACTACCCTACCGCAACACTTTTCTTTCACATCCTTCTTTTAGAGAATTTGGGGTTATATAGTAATAGGTTTTTTTTTTTTTTTTTTTTTTTCGGTCAGTCTGTATTAATTAAATATAGGTGTAGACCAACATTTGAATAACAAACTGGAGGAGAGGAATCTGGAGGAGAGGTTATGTCGAAAGACATATGGGGTCTCACTTGGGAGGCCAATCATCTCTGAGTTAAAGAGAAAACGCCAATGAAAATTGGCTAGTGGATTTAACATACCTGAGCCACTCCCCGTGCCAACGGGTATAAATAAGACGACAGGTGCATCCACTCATTAGGTTTTACGCTGAGGAGCCGAGAACGTGTCCCGGCAACAGCGACGTGTCACGCTGCTGTTACGCTGCTGTTCAAGGTTGTGGCATGGGGACATAACATCTCCGTTCCCTCCATCAGGGAACGAGGGTTACATACGTAACCGAGACGTTCCCTATCTGTCGGTCACTACGAGTTATGTCAAACGACATATGGGGTCCTATGGAAAACGCCACAACCTGAACACCATCACAACCCTGTGGCGCTGCAATTGTCGACAAGCCCTGGCGTGCCACAAAAGCTACGCTTAAGGTCGTTACCTTCCCAAAGCCCCAGCGCAAATTCACTGACTTTGGTACTGAAGGGGCCAAAGGAAGAGTACATCGCTGCTGGAGAAGGTCACGCTGCTGTTCCGCCTACACAAAGTTAGTGGAAGGGATTTCAACCTTCGGAGAAAGATTGCTTCAAATCTTCCCTATTTGTTTTTACAGCTTGGCAAGACAATGGGGAAGCGAGCCTTAGGAAAAGGTCGCTACGGAGACCACATCCTACCCGTAGGGAGGTGGCATGTAGAGATACTGATATGGACTGACCCAGGGGGAAGTACTACATATGGAAGAGGTCTCTGAGGCAGGTCCTACCGTAGAGTAGGGATGGAACGGCTGCCAGAAGAGACTGACAGAACGGGTCTGTCAAGGGAAGACACGGGTTTGCCAAGGGGGAAACCTTACCGTGGATGAATACACATATGGGATTACCCATAGGGAACCAAGCCAAATGAACACCTAGCCCAGTACAGGGGCTGACTGGAACACCGGGCATGCTAACACCAATACTGGTGTCTGACTGCCGAGGGTGCTGGAGGATGCTCGACCAGGGTACGCCAACCAGGGAACTCTACTGGGAGAAGAAAGGTGCTCACATCCCCGTGTTAGGGGGAATGGCGCAGCAAGCTCGACACCGAGCCAGCCCTTCCCGCCAATTACCTGTTACCCAACACACGTGAAGAAACTGGCTCTACCTTGCAAAGGTGTTGGGTGTCGCCCAGCCCACAGCTCGACAGATGTCTGCCAGAGAGGCGCCGTGCGCCAGCGCATAGGAGGAGGCCACACTCCGTGTAGGGTTGTGGGCCCTCACCCCCAGGGGGCACGGCTCGCCTTGGGAATGGTATGCCAAGGCAATGGCATTCACTATCCAGTGGGCCAACCTCTGTTTGGAGACAGCCTTACCCTTCTGCTGACCTCCAAAGCAGACCAGGAGTTGCTCAGTGCTTCTGAAGCTCTGGGTGCGGTCCATGTATATGCGAAGTGCTCTTACGGGACACAGCAACGGCAAGGCTGGATCTGCCTCCTCCAGGGGCAGCGCTTGCAGATTCACCACCTGGTCTCGGAAGGGAGTGGTGGGAAACCTTGGGCACGTATCACGGCCGGGGTCTCAGGACAATGTGAGAGTAGGCCGGCCCGAACACAAGGCACTCTTCACTTACCGAAAATGCTTGGAGGTCCCCGACCCTTTTGATGGAAGTGAACGCGATCAGGAGCGCTGTATTGAGAGACAGGAACTTAAGCTCGACTGAATCCAGCGGCTCAAAGGTACCCCTCTGAAGTCCCGCCAGGACAATAGAGACTGGATACATCAACTACTCGGCTTCGAAGCAAAAATCTAATGAAATAGTGACCAATCTTTACTTCCATATTTTGACATCCATCTGAGAGACAGATAATAAAATAAAATAAAATAAAATAAAAATAAATGTAGGGTCTTGGTTCTGTCTCTTGGTTGTTGACTGGATGGAGGCAGATCTGAATGTGATCTTAAAGAAGTCCAGATTATGTCACCAGCGAAAAGTGTCATTTCACTGCAAGATTAATATTTTTAATAAAATAAAAAATAAAAATCAAGGTCAAAAAAATGCATGGATTAATTGTCAATCAACATTTTGTGCATTCATTCATATATATATATATATATATATATATATATATATATATATATATAGTACAGACCAAAAGTTTGGACACACCTCTTTCGAAGAGTGTTCTTTATTTTCATGACTATGAAAATTGTAGATTCACACTGAAGGCATCAAAACTATGAATTAACACATGTGGAATTATATATGGAATTATATACATAACAAAAAAGTGTGAAACAACTGAAAATATGTCATATTCTTCAAAGTAGCCACCTTTTGCTTTGATTACTGCTTTGCACACTCTTGGCATTCTCTTAATGAGCTTCAAGAGGTAGTCACCTGAAATGGTCTTCCAACAGTCTTGAAGGAGTTCCGCGAGAGATGCTTAGCACTTTTTGGCCCTTTTGCCTTCTGTCTGCGGTCCAGCTCACCCCTAAACCATCTCGATTGGGTTCAGGTCAGGTGACTGTGGAGGCCAGGTTATCTGGCGCAGCACCCACTCTCCTTCTTCGTCAAATAGCCCTTGATGCCTTCAGTGTGACTTTACAATTTTCATAGTCATGAAAATAAAGAACACTCTTTGAATGAGAACTTGTGTCCAAACTTTTGGTCTGTACTGTATATATTATTATTAAGGTGACTTTTCCATTTCATGACAAATTAATAGTTCACATAAAATAAAAATTTGCTTAAAGCTAATTCAAGTTGAAGCAATCCAAGATGTAGATGGGTTTTCTCTTCATCGAAACATATTTAGAAAAACATACTGTTACATGAGTTGCTCACCAATGGATCCTGTGCAGTGAATTTGAGCCGTCACAATGAGAGTCTAAACAGCTGATTAAAAAAAAAATCAATTGACGTCTTGTGTATTAAGAGGTTGTGTATTTGTAAGAAACAAATCCATAATTTAAGGCATTTTAACTTTAAACTATTGCTTCTGGCCAAAATACCACCAAGTCCCTAATCCATAGTATTACTACTTCATCCCCTTTTTTATCAGCTGTTTGGACTCTCATTCTGACGGCACCCATTCACTGCAGAGGATCCATTGGTGAACTAAATTTCTCCAAATCTGTTCCAAAGCAGAAAGACACTCATTTAAATCTTGGATTTCCTGTGGGTGAGTAAATCTTCAGTAAATTTTTATTTTTGAGTCTACCTATAAACAAACACCAAAAAAACAACTCCATGGTGAAAATCGAAAGTACATTTTCTAAAGTATAGCGTCTATAATAAGATTGATATGGTTGTCACACGTTTGTATGTGTTACTTGTACCTATGAGGCTCACAGGTGAAGGTCTATGGAGGTGGTGTCAGCGGATATCACAGGCAGCATTAAGGAGCTGTCTGTTCTCACCACTTAGAAAAGCAGAGGCAGGTATTGTCTTTCCAGGAGTCAGGAGACCCACACTCAAGCACCCCACTGTCTTCCCCTGCCAGACTTACCAGCTGCCTGCCAAGCCAAACACGGGAGAAATATGAACCTGTCATACTATCGGAAGCCCTGCATACATCTGCTACTGCCGCATGTTGTCAGATAGGATAAGGTTGGAGAGATGAAAGAGACAAAGAGAACAGACAAAAGAGACACAGAGGGAGATAAAATAATATTAACGGTTTTAAAGGGACAGTTCACACTAAAAATTCACACAAGTTGTTTATTCACCCTCATGTTGAGCACAAAAGGAGAAGTTTTCTTCCATACAATGCTAAATGGGCTCATGTTCAAGTGTCAAGGTCAAGTGTTACGATTATGTTCTGTTAAGTTGTCCTCTTTAGTTCCTTCATTTGCCATGTGCAGATACTCCCTGTTCTCTTCAGTCATTGTTGGTTATTGTTTGTATTGTAAATGGTTGTGAATCTCCCGAGTTTGCTTTTTTATGACTGTTTTTCTCATCATCTCCTTCATCATGCGCTTCCTACAACCACCTACCCATGACATCAAGCTCCAAAAATCCTCATAAAATGTGATTCATGACTTATGCGCTATATTCCAAATCTTCTGAAGCTACATGATAGTTTTGTGTGAGGAACAGACTGAAATTTAGAATAACTGAAAGTCTTATTGCTTGATAACCATTTAAAAGAGTATGGACTTTCTGTTGTCAATATCTTCTTTTGTGTTTCACTGAAGCAAGTTATTCAGGTTATTGAGTTATTCAGGTTTGGAACACGATGAGGGTAAGTAAATGATGACAGAATTTTCATTTTTGGTCACATCTATATGTGACGCATATTCCCAAAGAGAGAGAGTGAGAGCGAGATATTGTGTTTTCAGCCACGGGTGTGGCTCTGCACTTTATGGAGTCTGTCATTATAGACAGAGGAATGATAATGATCAACATTAAGAATGAAGAGCAAGAAAGATATCGATGAAGTAATCAGCAGCATAGATGACTTTAGAGGCAAAGATAGAGAGAATATGACAGGGTGATTGTCTTTTCTGTCCACATCTCATCACTAAAGTAACAGTTCACACAAAAATGAAAATCCTTTGACTGTGTACTCACTCTAATATTTTTCAAAATCGACTTTCTTTCTAAAGGAACTATTGTTGAGCTCATTTTTCCTTAGAATTAAAGTGATTTACATACGCTTTCAGTGTATTGAAAACTTATTTTGTGTCATGCAAGAAAGAAAGCCATACGTTTTGCAACGTCATGAGAGTGAGTGATGACAAAATTTTCATTTTTGGGCACTTTATCCCTTAAATATGATGAAAAGCACTGAGCAGATTTACATTTCCTTATGTTTAGCAGCTAATCCCTTAAAAGAGATGTTTCATAACCCAGTTAAATTTTGTGCTCAGCAGGAAATGAACTGTAAAAAATTTGGGAAACAAACCAGCATTTTAGGACTTCAAGAGTGTAAACATCTTAAAAAAAAAAAAAAAACACTTGATAAACTGTCAATATGTTGTCACAGTACAAGAAAATGTGAATAACTCAATTGTGACAAAAATGCCATATAGAACCTTATAATTCCAAGGTGCCAATTATATAGAGATAATAATATACAAACACATTTAAAACAATGTAAATAAAATATATTGAGCATTCTTAATTAGAATATTTAAGTTGATCTGCTAATTGCCTTATAGGATCTTTTCTGAGATTGCATTGCAATTGACCTCACCTTCCATTCTGATAAACATTATCTGCTTAATTAGTCCTAGATATTATTAGCACCCATTATTGGTAACTACACAAACTGAAAGCATTGGGCTTGTGTGATAACTGGTCTTAGATCAGATTGTGCTTTTCATTTCCTGTTTAATGGGATTATACATGCATGAGAAAGCTGATCCCAGATCAGGATTCTTCAGCTGAGACTCAGAATACCGTGGGGCCCAGAGCACTTGTGCCCTCAGAATAACTGCAGCTCCTTAGCAGACCTGGGACTGCAGCTTAAACGAGAATCGTGGGCTTAGTTTTATCAGTGCCATCCAGATCGGTAGCAATACAAAGTGCAGATGACATACACACACTGCACTGCCCGTCTGTGTATATGTGTGTTTTGCCTGATTCATATCAGCCACTGTAACAACGTCACGTTGTGGTTCCTCTCAAACAGAGGTTCGGTTAGGTGGCATTTTTCCTAATTAAAACAGCAAGCATCTGCCAAAACGAGGCCAGACCTGAATAAATAAACTGACACAGAAAGCTGAGCCAATGACATCTATGACTTCCTGTCACAAAATAACGCTCCCTGCCTGCAGTCATATGATTTCATCAGAGCCGAGATAGTGAATTAATGCGCTCAGGATGCGGTTCCTTCTCCTCAGCTCTAAGCTCAGCCTCTTCACACACTGGATTATAAAGCTTTATTTGATTTAGTGTGGTCATGTCCTCAGGCTGTGATGTCAAAAGCACTGATTTTTATGACAAAGTCTCGCTGTGGTGTATGTGTGTATGGGGGGGGGGGGGGGGGGCTCCATATTCAAGACTGAACAGAATGTGGTGAATATGGGAAATATTTCAACGTACAACCAAAGCCACATGCTCTCTCTCTATCATACAAACATTCAATAAGCAATATGGATTGAGCCTAATTAACTAATAATAAAGTTTTTTTTCTTTCTTTCTGTTCAACAGCATATGAAAGCCTGTCAATTCTCTTATTTTGTCTCTTAGTGTCAGCTTTGTTATATAGAAATGTATAGAGTAAAAGTCTAGCTTTCATTCCAAAAACAACTATTGATCAAAGCAGTCTATTAGTGGAGTTCAGTATTATTTGTTTGTGATTTTTTTTTGTGATGCACAACATTAAACTCACTTAAACAGTATTAGCCAATTTCAAAGGCTTCTTGAACACATCTGTGTCTTCACAGCATGTGTCAAATGAGGCACTGCTCAACAAACTAATCACGCAGTGAAATTCACAACATCTGGAGATCCCATTCTGCAATATTCTGAATAATGTTTGTCATTTTATTATATCATAAAAGTCATTAATCACATAAACATATTTAAAAAAAAAACTTCCAGATAATAGCATTGCACTATGTGTACAGTATTTTTTAATTAGAAAAGACCAACTTGACAAACTATAAATACTGTGTGGACTAAAAAACTCTTTATAGTTAAAATATAGTTATGGAGCAGGGTGGAAGAACTCTTGATTTCTCGAATGCCCCTCAATTTCTTTGAATTAGAATAAAAAATTAAAAAAAATCCCACAATTGTTTTTCATTGATTAAAGCCTATTTCAGTTTCTGTGGTGTGTGGCAAATTTAAGTTAAATTCATTCTCGTTAATTAAAAGGAAGAGAGTTCAATTCTGAATTTTGTCCAACCCTGCTCTTGATTAATATGCAATTTTGGATGTGTAATCATTAAATGCTGGTGTGTGATTAAATACAGCAATATGCCATGAGAGGCAAAGCATTACAATGAGTTAAGGAGCGTTGTTGAAAAACCTAAAACCTCCACAAATATAATAAGAACAAAGTATAGCACAGCTTCTAAACTTGTTGGATTTTAAAAATGGCAAGAACAATAGAAATGTTTCAGCAAAGTTAACTAAATAAAAAATAATAAATAAGAGCAAAAGAAGCTTATGGTTGGCAAGAAACATTCTGTATCAAACAGTAGCTTTGGATAAAAGCATCTGCTAAATGTAAATGATTATGTTTTATAACAACACAGTCTCACTCCCTACTCGTCAAATGTCTGACGCATGGTCAAGGGATCTGGCGTCACTTTTTTGACGCACTGGGTATACCTTTGGCGTTATTTTTCAACGTGCAGGTTAGTCCGATAGACTTCTATAGAACTTAACGTTTAAATTTGACGTCTTGGGTCAGCACACCGCAACTCGTTGAGTGCCTTGTATGGGTCGAAACTAAATAAATAATAATAAAAAAAGAATAGGCTACAAAAAATTATATATGACAAGAGATCGTTTTTATCTGGCCCTCCAACTTGTTTTTGAGGTTTAAAAATCCTCACAAATATGATATCAAAGTGCTCTCTGTGCGAAGATTTAGCGCGTTCATCAGTGGTGAGTTTAACAACACTCAACTGCAGGTAAAACAGCATTCAGCGGTGAGTTTGACCAAAGCAACGCTCAACTGCAGGAAAAACGGCATTAAAAGGTGAGTTTAACAACGCTCCAAGGCGCGTGCAAGTAAGCAGTTTAAACGTTTTCTTACAACCCATTCTTGCTGATCGCTTATTCATAGTTCCCTTTCATAGGTCACTTCGATGCTGCGGTGACGTCACCGTATGGGGCGATTTGTGCGGCTTTGACTATGAATACAGTGATGCACTGGAGTTTTTCCACTTTGCTCACTCTCCCCCACTCGAGCGTGTTAATCAGCAGATTTGCTTTTTCAAACTATGTTTGTCCACCGCGGCTTCGGACTCAGAGTAGGCTCTGGCTGGCACATGCGGTTCTCTCCCTCCGAGTGGACAGGAGAAACGCGCCTCCCCTTCCTCAGTGAGCTGTTGTATGTGGTTACCCGCGTGGTGGATAAACAGCAATGCCGCTGTGGTCGAACTCACTAGCCGAACGGATCGTGCCGAACTCGGCCGCGGCCTAAAGTCTCGTCGAAGGCGTGTCGAGTCACGTCTAATCTCGGCAAATTTACTTCACTTATGGCGGTTCTTAACGAGACAGATATTACAACCGAAGGCTGTGAAAAAGCTGCAGGGGCAACAGATTTGGCGCTAAGTGCTACCAAACATACTGCCCGAGCAGTGAACCGTTCTATGACGGGGATGTTAACGATCGAGCGCCACCTTGGCTAATCTCGCCGACATTACAAAAACCTGAGTTGGACAGCAAAAGCCTCTCGTCCTCAATCCCCACTCTCTAACATTGACTGTCTCGCAGCAAAGGCACCTCGAGCATCATTGGATTGAGCTATCATTTGAGCGCCCCCTCAGACACTCTGCACAATCCAGCCTTCAGAGTTTGAGGGACGGCACAAGAGGCTGACAAAGACGGCCAGTTTATGAAGGCTCACACAGCTGCCGCGTTCTCGCTAGCGGCGTGGCCCGATGTTTATCTTGTTGGATTAAATCCTGCCGTGTTACGCTTCAGGATTATACACAACGAAACGCAGCGACTTTGACGCATGCACTTCCCTTCCTGTTCGTCAGGGACTGTGCCCTCCACTAGAGAGTGCTGTTGGACTGCTAATGCACATCCAACCCTCTCACTGCAGTCCCCACGCTCTAACATTGACTGTCTCGCAGCGAAGGCACCTCGAGCATCATTGGATTGAGCTATCACTTGAGTGCCCCCTCAGACACTCTGCACAATCCAGCCTTCAGAGTTTGAGGGACGGCACAAGAGGCTGACTAAGACAGCCTGTTTATGACGGCTCACACAGCTGCTGTAATCACGCTAGCGGCGTGACCCGATGTTCATTTTGTTGGATTTAATTTTGCCGTGGATACGCTTCAGGATTAGACACAACGAAACGTAGTGACTTTTACACATGCGCTTTCCTTGCTTACGGATGCTGTGAGCTTTCCGTGCTCGGACGTTAATGCATGTGGAATGCTGCAGGCGGAGGCTTGGAAACCACTACAGTTTATGGGCCGCAGGGTAGCGCTTGCCCAGCATTTTCACTATGGGTGTTACGCACAATTCGTCACGGATACACCATTCAGTTCAGAAAGGCCTGCCTTTTTGCCTTGGAAATCTCCCATGGTTGTTAACCAAATCGTGGTGCTGTGGCAGGAGCATCTCTGCGGGCTATAAAAGTAGTCCCCTGTGCAGGCTGGCGAGAAATATTCTTCTTTGGTCTCAGAACAGATTTCTGTCGATCCGAGCGGTTTACGTCCCCGGACGTTTGAACTTCGGAGTGGTTTTGCTATCCAGACAGACTCTGGAGCAGGGGGAATGGAGGTTGTATCCCCAAATGGTGAGCCTTTTATGGCAAATATTTGGAGAAGCAAGAGTGGACTTATTTGCGTTGAGCATGACTAAGCATTGCCCGCTGTGGTTCTCCCTATGCCCTCCATCGCCCCTAGGCTTGGATGCGTTAGCTCACAATTGGCCCAGAACCAACTTGTATGCTTTTCCCCCCGATTCGTCTATTCCAGCGGTGTTATGCAGGATACGGCTGGACAGAGTGGAGCAGCTGCTGCTGGTGGCTCCGTGGTGGCCCACAAAGCCGTGGTTTGCGGACCTGGTCAGTCTGTTAGTGGGCTCTCCATGGAGATTCCCCTCAGACAGGACTTACTATCGCAAGCACAGGGAATGATTTGGTACCAAGGCCAGATCTATGGAAGCTGTGGGTGTGGCCTCTGAGCGGAGTGAGTTAATATGTCCCGGTCTTTCTGTTGAAACCACCGAGACTATAATGAATTCTAGGGCAGCTTCTACGAGACGCTTATATGCTTTCAAATGGAAACAGTTTACGACCTGGTGTGGAATTCGTAATTGGATCCGGTTTACTGCCCAGTGGCTTCAGTACTGGAGTTCCTTCAAGACCGTTTCTTTGATGGAGTAACGCCAGCCACTCTGAAAGTTTACATGGCAGCCATTTCAGCTAACCATGTATAAATAGATGGTGCTTAAGTGGGCCGTCATCCGCTGGTCTCTCGTTTTATACAAGGTGCGCGACAGCTGAGGCCTTTCTGCCCTGTGCGAGTTCCTTCATGGGATTTATCCATTGTGTTGCAAGGTTTATCAGGGCATCCGTTTGAGCCCTTTGAAACTATACCGGATAGAATCCTGACTAAAGACAGTTCTTCTTGTGGCTTTATCCTCCCTCAACAGAGTTGGGGATTTACAGGCTTTTTCTGTTTCGCCCTCGTGCATGATTTTTTGCACCAGGCTCTGTGAAAGTATTGCTGCGACCGAGGCATAATTATGTCCCTAGGTCGCTTCGAACCCTTTTTACTTTCAACAAGTGGTCTTGGGGGCTTTACCCCCTGCAGAGGAGGGGTCAGGAGATTTAAGTCTTTGCCCTGTCAGAGCGCTGAAGACTTATGTTGATCGAACAGCTCCATGGTGTGAGTCCGATCAGCTTGTCTGTTAGGACACAAAATAGAGGCCATGCTGTCACAAAGCAGCGCATGTCCCATTGGCTGGTGGAGACTATATGTTTAGCCTATGAGGCGCGCAGACTCGCTTCGCCCTTAGGAGTTAGAGCTTATTCCACGAGAGCAGTGGCTTCATCACAAGCTTTCTCAGTGGTTCTTCTATATATGATGTCTGTGCTGCGGCAGGATATTCCTCACCGAGAACTTTTGTCAAGTTTTACAGTCTGGATGTGAGGATGGCTCCTGGCTTCGGGTTCTGTCCGCTTGAGCAGATGCTTTCCTTGGATTCCAACTATCAGGTACGTCAGGCATGATGGTATAGGGTTCCCATACAGTGACGTCACCGCAGCATCGAAGTGACCTATGAAAGGGAACATCTCGGTAACGTATGTAACCACGGTTCCCTGAATAGGGAACGAGATGCTGCGGTCCCGGCCGTTCCGTACCTTGATAGCATTTCTTCAGTTCATGAAATCTGAGCGAAATAGCGCACGGCACTCAGGTATACGATGCGTACGCATGCGTAGGGCGGTGCCAAGTGCTATTTGGCCAATAGGATTGGCGGGATGGTATAGGGCTTCAGACATTCGTCACACCGAGGGGTGTTCCCATACGGTGACGTCACCGCAGCATCTCGTTCCCTATTCAGGGAACCGTGGTTACATACGTAACCGAGATGTTTATCACTATGAAATCACATTCAAGAAGTCTCATTCAGCACACATCGCGATACTTTCCATCAGTTTACATGTGCCACAGGATCGGTGAGTAGACGTAAATATGCTCTTTTAATGCCTGTTATAAAATGTATTCTGTCTTCTTTATTAATCAGATTAGCGCCGTATTGTTTACTCGCTGTATTATGAATCATCCGAGGCTGTCTTTGAGTTTCATTGCGTTTAACTAAATGAACACACCTGCTAACTAGTGTGATTAAACTCTATCGGTCACGTGACGTGCCATAGACTTTCGATATATTCATTTCAGGTTCAAAGATGTAAATTTGTAGTAAAATCATGGTAACCACGACACGTACAATAGTAACAAATTAAATTTGAAGTTAAAACCCAGGAACGGTTGTACAACTGTAATGGTCGTTTTTTGATGTGCTTTTATATGACAGATATCACAGTAATCACATTTACTGTACCATGCTTTTGATACCTTTTTATGTAAATCCAAAATAAGTAAATAAATAAAAGGACACATTTTCCCCTCTTGCAGTTCATTCATTTCAGTTTATATTTTTAATATTTTGCTCACAAAACATTATTAAAATTCTGTTTATAATTCCACTTTATTGTACCCCCCCCCTTCTTATTTTTATTAATATATTTTTTTTTTAGCTGAAAAGATGTAAAGGAAGCAGTCATCCCTGTGGTGTTTCTGGAGAGGTGTTCCTTCAGAAATGGAGAAGACAGAAAGCTGCAGAGGCAGACATTTGCAGCAGTAAGTCTGTGATAGTTTTACCTTCTTCTCAAACTGCTGTTATAAATTTCACAGCATTTGTTGTTTCTTAAACTTTTGCACTGTCCAAATACCCACACTTGCCATCTTTCTACTTGACCACTTGATTATTTATTTTACGTATTTCCTGTGTTTAGCCCAAGTGTTTGAGTGAGCATGGTGACCAAAAGTGTGTGTCGAACCTTTCATGACCTGATGACAGTGTTTCCCAATCCTGGTCCTGGAGAGCTCCAACACTGCACGGTTTTGGTGTCTCTCTTATCTGACAAACACACTTTTGAGGTCTTGGAGTCTTCACTGATGAGCTGATGAGTTGAATCAGGTGTGTTTGATCAGGGAGATATCTCAAATGTGCAGTGTTGGGGTTCTCCAGGACCAGGATTGGGAGCCACTGCCCTATGGGACACACTTAAGTGTTTACAGAGATTTTTAGTTTTTTTTTTATTATTATTATTATTCAACTTTGCATTTTAAAATAAATTCTAAATCTCTTTTCATTAGTCCCTATTACAGAGGACAATTTAATTTTTGGTGCTTCTAATTAAGTGACAAAAAGCAGTTGCAAATGATGTACAAAATAAATAAACTTTTCTGTACACCAAGAAAACGTGCAACACTTTGTTTTACTACCAAATTATTCTCAATATCTAATTATTATTATTATTATTATTATTATTATTAATATTTCACATACATTGGAAAGGTTTCCGTGACCAGATGAATTACACTACTGATAACAGTCCTTTAAGCATGTAATATTTTTTAAAAATAATTCATATGAATATAGCTTACTATTATTGACTAGCTTTTAATAATAGATGCATTTAACATTTAATTATACAGCATCTTTACAGATGCTGCTTTTATGGTCTAAAAAAAAGTTGCATTTAATGAAATAATATTTCCTTCTGTCTTTCAGGATTGTTTGCAAATAATGCTGTCCTTCTCCATCATGCACAAGGACTCACCTCTTTAACTCTTTATCTCCCCACCACACACAGAAATGCTCCCTTGATCAGTGTTTAGACTTTGCAGTGGTTTGATTTTTGCAGAAAATGCAACTTTGTTTTAATTCTAAGCTTATAATGAATACATTGTGACCTTCCAGCAACCCATATATTGTATACAGAACCAGTGATCAAAACAATAGTTGAAAATAGTATTTTCATATTGATAAAGCATTGTGTTCTCTTTTTCAAGCTTCATACAGTAAACTTTACTTCTGGTGCTTTTATCATAAAAAAAAAACATCAGTTCTCATCAGTAGTTTTCGTAAAGGACGTATTCATGCACAGCCATCCCCTAGTTCCAGTCATGAAGTGAATGATGTTATTGTCAGTTTTATTTCTGCATTTTTATGTAGCAGGTGTTTGTTTTCCTGAACACGTTATCTTTCTTCCATTGTTCGGACAATCAGTGACAATCAGATGCTGTGCTGATGGAGTTTTATAGATGATATTGCACACTTGACATGCATGTCTTCATGGTTTTTATTTTCTGAGTTTGAAACAGTGTGTTGTATCACTTTTTGCTCAATTAAATTCTCCAGTGTTCTCTGAAAGACTATTTGTTTTTACTCTTTTTTTGTTGTTGTTTTTTTGTTTTTTATTAAAGTATTTGCAAAGTATTTTTATTCTTCATAGTGGCAAAAACTTACTTCATAGTGGCTTATTGACAGAGGATGCAGTGCAGTTATATGGGCACTTTGTCTTTGAATTAGTTTTTTCTTTCTCTTTTTATTGCTAGATTTCAAATGGTAGAAAATGGCAAATCACAGAAACACAAAAGTGAATAATTT
This sequence comes from Carassius carassius, assembly GCF_963082965.1. Lineage (NCBI taxonomy): Eukaryota > Metazoa > Chordata > Actinopteri > Cypriniformes > Cyprinidae > Carassius > Carassius carassius. The sequence continues at coordinate 19,436,025 of NC_081788.1, read as the reverse complement.
TTATAACTTTAAAACACAACATAACATACAATGTAAATGTTAGAAGCTAATCATTTGATTAGAAAATGCACTTGACTTTGAAAAAAAAATCGTACATTTAATGAGAGGAATCGGTTAGAACTGCGAATGCTGGCCATGTGCTCATCAATATTGCCCAATTTTTGTCAAGCTGAACAACAATAATTAGAGCATTTGCATTATTGTTGGAGGAAGGTGTAGACGTTAATAAAACACAATCTAATAGGTAGCAAATGTTATTGATTGTTAACCAATCTATCCCTTCAGCCGAAAAACCAAAGACATTGGTCATAAATGGATAAGGAAGTGTGACGCCGCTGCTCAGCTTTGATATCATTGGCTGTCAATGTCCCTTGTCACCGCAGGATTGTCTGTGGTTGGTCTATCTTTTAACCCATATTAAACAGCGCATCGTGTTACAAAAGTAAGCTTTGCTGCTATTATCACATTAGTAATAGATTAAGTCAACAATTAAGGGTTGCTATGTTGAGAAAAATTACCCCTTTAGCTAGATCCTAACCCTAACCCTAAGCATAACTTCAATAAACTACAAAAAACAGCGCCTAGTTTTCCCTTTCCATAGATAGAACGACGGAGGCTTGTGGGTAATGTAGTTTAAATCGTTGTATTGACGAAATGAAATAAATAATATATTTAATGGAAAACTGGATATCTAAATATTTTCATTGTGTAAACCTCTATGATATAATTGAAAGACAGAGTGAAATTTAGTATTTTAGAATGAGATATATTTAAAATACCTTTATGACACATTTCCATTTATTTCTGAAAACTGTGTCCGACATTATTTTATCAGCATAGCATAAGTAATTATCCTTCCGGTTTTCTCTTTGATTCGTTAATTGGACTCTGTTTTACAGCCATTTGAAATGTACAGTTTGCTCTTCCGGGGGGTGCTACTGGGCCCCTGGGCATAGAAGGGCAGTAAAACCTACATATATGTGTTCTCCTCATCATGGACAACAAACTGAGCTGAGTCACATTTATATCTGACAGTTTTCACAGTCCACACTTTTCTATTTTTACATCATGACAAGGATAGCTTTTGACAGGACATGGTGAGGATATCTGATGAAACATGGAAAAATTAGAAAGAAATTATTTAATAATAAAAATAATAGATTATTTCTTTTATTTTTGAAGTTAACAGTAATAAATATAATGGATAAACCTGCAACAACTTGCTATTATCTATTCCCCACTGTTAAGCAGTAATCAAGGACAATGCATACACATTGTGATACTTCACTATTACACAAGGAAGAATTCATGGAGTTCTAAGAATACTATATATATAAACTAATTAGCAACAATCAGTGTAAAAATGTACTCCTCACCCCCTTATCTTGCTCCTCAGTAATCAGTAATGTGAAGTAAAGACATCAGTAATGTGCATGCTCTTGGTTTTAATGCAGTACAAGATCCACGTTGATCATTCCTGCTACATTCTCAGTTATCCCTGAGGTGTTTGTAACAATAAAGCAAATGGCTTTTCAAAATAATTCATCTAGGAACTCCCTTTATATATATATAAAAAAGGCATATTTGTGTTTAAATATATACAATAATAACTTTCTGGTGTATTGTTGTTCCAGATTTTATTAATCTGATAAAAAAAATATATGTCTTAAGTAAAAAATAACCCTGGTAATTAATATGTAGTTTTTCAAGTGTAGAATAAACACATATGAGCCTACCTAGTAAAATTATGAATTTACCAAGAATTTTCAACACACAATATTCACCATATTCATTTTATTGAAGCATAGACTATAAAGTTGATAAAGTAGCATCAAGACAAACACGATTAAAGGAAAATAATAATGGATCAAAAATTAATTAATATCATAAATTAATCAGTTCACACATGAGTGATGAAATGTCCTTAAAAGTCACACAGTCCCATCCAGTCAACTGTGATACAGATATGTGATACTGTTTCAGAAAATAATGATTCCCATCATCACATCTAAACTGGTTTCATCTCATCATCATAATCTTCTTCTCTCGTGTCTGGAAACAGTTTGTTGTTGATATCCAGTGTAGCCTTTTTTCAGCCAGAGGATTTCTCAGTCCTAACATCCCATTTTCAGACAGTTCCCAGACCTGGTCAAAGTAAAACAAAAAACACAAACAATTCAGATGAAGTTGTTTAATGGACAAAGAGCTCAGCTTATGTTCTGAGTGATTTTAGCAGCACCAAAAATTAAATTGTCCTCTGTAATAGGGACTAATGAAAAGAGATTTAGAATTTATTTTAAAATGAAAAGTTGAAAAAAAAAAATCTCTGTAAACACTTAAATGTGTCCCATAAGGCAGTGGTTCCCAATCCTGGTCCTGGAGAACCCCAACACTTGGGCTAAACACAGGAAATACGTAAAATAAATAATCAAGTGGTCAAGTGCAAAGATGGCAAGTGTGGGTATTTGGACAGTGCAAAAGTTTAAGAAACAACAAGTGCTGTGCAATTTATAACAGCAGTTTGAGAAGAAGGTAAAACTATCACAGACTTACTGCTGCAAATGTCTGCCTCTGCAGCTTTCTGTCTTCTCCATTTCTGAAGGAATACCTCTCCAGAAACACCACAGGGATGACTGCTTCCTTTACATCTTTTCAGCTAAAAAAAAAATATATATATATATATATATATATATATATATTAATAAAAAATAAGAAGGGGGGGGGGTAGAATAAAAATAGAATTATAAACAGAATTTTAATAATGTTTTGTGATCAAAATATTTAAAATATAAACTGATATGAATGAATTGCAAGAGGGGAAAAATCTGTCCTTTTATTTATTTACTTTTTTTGGATTTACATAAAAAGGTATCAAAAGCATGGTACAGTAAATGTGTGATATCGGTCATATAAAAGCACATCAAAAATGACAATTACAGTTGTACAACCATAGTTAGTTTGATGATTATTGTATTGTTGTATTGATTATTAATATACCATAGTAAAACTACAGTTACTGTGGTAAAAACATGGTAAATGTCCCATTCCTGGGTTTTAACTTCAAATTTAATTTGTTACTATTGTACGTGTCGTGGTTCCCATGATTTTATTACACATTTACATCTTTGAACCTGAAATTAATATATTGAAAGTCTATGGCACGTCACGTGACCGATAGAGTTTAATCACACTAGTTAGCAGGTGTGTTCATTTAGTTAAATGCAATGAAACTCAAAGACAGCCTCTGATGACTCATAAGCGAGTAAACAATACGGCGCTAATCTGATTAATAAAGAAGACAGAATACATTTTATAAAAGGCATTAAAAGAGCGTATTTACGTCTACTCACCGAACCTGTGGCACATGTAAACTGATGGAAAGTATCGCGATGTGTGCTGAATGAGACTTCTTGAACGTGATTTCATAGTGATAAACTATGAATAAGCGATCAGCGCGAATGGGTCGTAAGAAAACGGTTTAACTGCTTACTTGCATGCTTACTTGCACCTTGGAGCATTGTTAAACTCACCTTTTAATGCCGTTTTTCCTGCAGTTGAGCGTTGTTTTGTTCAAACTCACCGCTGAATGCTGTTTTACCTGGTGTTGAGTGTTGTTAAACTCACCGCTGAATGTTGTTTTACCTGCAGTTGAGTGTTGTTAAACTCACCACTGATGAACGCGCTAAACCTTTGCACAGAGAGCACTTTGATATCAGATTGCGAGGATTTTTAAACCTCAAAAACCAGACGGAGGGCCTGATAAAAATGATCTGGAGGCCGCCATTTGACTCGCCCTGTCTTATTTAATTTTTTGTAGCCTATTCTTTTTTTATTATTATTTATTTAGTCTCGACCCATACAAAGCAGTCAACAGCGGTGTGCTGACCCAAGACGTCAAATTTAAACGCTGAGTTCTATAGAAGTCTATCGGACTAACCTGTACGTTGAAAAATAACGCCAAAGGTATACCCAGTGCGTCAAAAAAGTGACGCCAGATCTCTTGACCATGCGTCAGACATTTGACGAGTAGGGAGTGAGACCGTGTTGTTTATAACTTAGTAGGGAGTCAGGTATGCCATACGTATAATGCAGTGGCGCAAAAAGTGGGTATGCGCTATATGCGGGGCATAGGAGAAGGGTATTCATGCACAATCGGAGGCAGCGGTTTTAGGACCCCGCCTATAGGACCCCGGTTATAGGACCCTACACTGTAAAAAGTGATTCTGAGTTTTAGTCAGGTGGAAAAGTAAAATCATGTCCTGTCAACTTGCAGCGTCTTACTACACAATAGGATGAGTTATAACAACCTCCACTTGAAGGGAAATGGAAAACTTAAAATAACGTGTTCATATAACAACAAAACATAGGTTCTTTCAATTTTAAATTTTCTGCGCATGTGCCAGAAACTCTACGTCATGATGACGTACTATTTTAACGAATTTGAGCCGGAACGCGCCATCGCCATTTTCTACACGAGAAGACGAGATCACGACACGAGTTGCTGATGCGAGGAAAAAGACGAAGGAGCTCTTATTTGAATGACTACAAATGGATTTTTATAGTAAGTATACCCTGATTTGTTCTTTCTTCCATGTAAAAATTAGGCTTGTTTCGTTTGCGCTCACCGACCGCGTATTGATTTCATGCTATCACATTTGACAAACTAAGACAACTTGATTAGTAACGTTAATCAGGAGCTACACGCACTGGCATGCACATTTTTTCTAGCTATACAGTGTGTTAGACACCGAGCTGCTGTCGAGACGTGAGCAGAAAGAGAAGTCGTCTTTCACTAGTATACGTTAATGTTGGTAAATAGATAAAAAAGTGTACATATAAATTACTTTTTAGCGTGTTCTTGATCGGATCTCATTATCGTTAGAAACACAGAATGACCAGTAACGTTAATATCTGAAGCTCCGCCGCGAGTCCATATTTATGTTTACCATTACGAATAAAAATGCTTGATTTACTTCTGTTTAATGCCCAGTTGTTATTTTTTTTCAAATGACATAGCATAATGTTTTTGAGCACGTGCAAATGGTGCGTCCTCTGTAGGCCTAGGTAACTTGCCATGATTTTGTATTAATATAATGTCAACTTTTTGTAGTTCATAATCACATGATTCAACTTTTATGCCGATTGTGTTACCTGTGAACCCCTGAAGAATCATGAATTTCAGGATTACGTTATTTATATAAAACATTTTCACATAGCCTAATAAAAGCTATATTTACAGCACTGCTCAATTTTATTAGCAACATCATTAGTGTAACATTAAATGTATCACCAGAAATAGAAATAAGAAGTTTTAATTTTTTTAGTTCCTCATAATTGTATTTGGGCAGTAAGATGTTTTAGGGCTGCACTATTGTGACAAAAAATCATAGCCTAATTGTCGATTATTCCCTTAAAATTGTAATGGGTGATTATTAATGACAAATTATTGAATGATGTTTTGGATAGCCTAGCTTTATCACAGTGGTTCTCAACTCGTTTGCCCATGGCACCCAAATTTTTCCATGGTAATTTTTTATGCCTATTATAATAAATTTGTTTACACAAAAATTGTAGACTTAAACAAGTACTGTCCCCCTTTACTTAACATAAACATAAATTGTAAGAATATGACTAATACTGATAAATAAACACTTAACAAGGTTAAGCTATTTAATAGCAGTCCCAAACTAGTTTTGTTAAAACAATGTTGGATTTACCACAGTCTTTTAAAATACAAAGTTATTATCAGGCTATATACAAAATAAGACAAAGTGAACATAAATTGGCATTTTTGGGTTATGGAAACAATACTTACCATGGTAAATACACTATACTTACTAAAACTGTTAATACAAGACGGAAACTCCTGATTAATAGAATGAACATCATACCTGCATGCAAATCTTTCTCAGCTAACACGGCGTACTAGTAGTAACGTATTTTACTTTTTATTTTGTGACTTTCTAATTTACAATGTATCAACGTTGCATGCTCATAGTTTCTTATGTAGTGAAGTAATACACAGGGTGCAATTAAAGAGTGTGCGCACTGCGCTACTAGCGCAGTATAACGGCTGACAGGTGAGGGACTTTTTATTTCAGAGTACACTTACGTCACTGGTAGTTCCTATTGTTCTGCGTTCTTGTTTAAACAATTACGTTATCGTGGCATCCGTAATCACAATTAGATATTTGAATAGTTGTGCAGCCCTATGTTCAGTGAATATTTCTGTATGTAACATGTATATGTGTACTTGGATGGAGTTTTACTTTTTTATTTTTTTATTTGCAGGATCAGAATAGTGCAAGCAGAGTGGAAGCAGAAATCAATGAGGGGGTGTTGCAAGATTTGCAGATTTTCCTCGCCCAACCAGCGTGCCCTAATCACACACTACAAGCTTAAACACTGTCATCAGGCAAGTCACTGTCCACTCCCATGCATCTATAAAGATTGTGTATGCACATTTAGGAGTGAACTGTCTCTGAAGAAGCATTTAACCTGCGAACAGAGTCAATGTCTTCAAGCCTCCTCAAAATTGCTTAAAGCAACATCAAATGTGAACTGTGATCTGTGTAATTTTTCAGAGGCTTGCAGTATTTCACAGTATTTTGCTCATCTTACAACACACATTAAAAAGAAAGAGTCAGTGACGTGCCCGTTTCAAAACTGTAGTTTCCAGAGCAGTGTGTGCAGCACTTTCCGTGCTCACAAAAGTAGGAATCATCGCCACAGCACTTTTCAAGATTTTCGAACAGACTTGTATCAAACTTGCATTCCTGATGATTCAAACCCTGAAAGTGCAGACTCCGAAACCCATTCATTCAGCCCGGATTGCTCAACAGTAGATAGTGACATAGAAGTTGAAGACCTACAGGATTTGATAAAACACAAAGTAGCATCACTGTTACTTCGCATGCAAACAACTTTACACGTCTCAAAGGCCACCACACAGGAAATTGTAAATGAGCTTTGCAGTGTTTATTCAATTGTGCAAGAGTTCACTCCAAAAATAATTGAAAGTGTATTGGTTAAGCACAATTGTTTATTAACCAATGAATTGACTGCTGCCTTACCTGAGATAGTTGAAAAAACAAATCCCCTAACTTCCATTTCAAAGAGTGGCCCTTTTGCAACCGAATACAAAAGAACCAATTATTACAAGGACAACTTCAAAGTAATTGAGCCAGTTGAATATTTGTTAGAATCGTCCTCCCAAAGAAAGTTTGTTTATATTCCAATTTTGGAAGTTTTGACTGAGTTGTTGAACCGTGATGACATTTTGGATAAAATCCTGCAGGAAACTGCTGACCAGTCCGGTCAGATTAAAACATACAGAGATGGACTGTGCTGCAAAGGGAATCCTTTGCTCTCCTCAGAGAGTCTAAACATTGCACTTGGGATGTATATAGATGACTATGAGGTATGTAACCCACTGGGCACATCCAAAAAAAAGGATAAGGTCTGTGCAGTGTATTGGTTAATATCAAACTTGCCAGCACAGTATAGGTCTTCGGTAAAATCAATTTATCTGGCTTGTCTGTGTAATAGCAGTGATGTAAAGATTTATGGCTATGATGCCATTTTTCAACCACTCATTAAGGACATTCAAGTCCTTGAAGAGGAAGGATTGTATGTTCAAAAACTGGGAACAAGTGTCAAGGGTTCTGTGTTGTATGTGTCAGCAGACAACTTGGGGGCCCACTCGCTAGCTGGCTTCCAAGAAAATTTTAATGTAGATAAATTCTGCAGATTTTGCCTAGCTAGTCGCAAGGATATTGACTTGCATGAAGTCAGAGAGGGGGTGTTTCCACTCAGGACGATTGAAACTCACAAACAAACCCTTGATGAATTGAAGATGAATTCACTGGTTTCCCTGAATGGAGTAAAGAGAGACTGTGTTCTTGAGAAACTGAATTATTTTCACACAGTTCAAGGGTTTCCTCCCGATTTTATGCACGACCTGTTTAAAGGTATAGTACCAACAGACTTAAGTCTTTGCATAAAGTCCTTTATTTCCAAAAGGTACTTCACATTAGATGACCTTAACGCTGTCATCAAATCTTTTCCTTTCAAGTTTACTGACAAAACAAACAAACCACAACAAATTTCAAAGACTTTTGTGTCAAAACATTCAATTGGTGGAAACTGCCATGAAAACTGGACTCTGTTAAGGCTACTGCCATTGATGATGGGTCACAGAGTACCAGAAGGAGACAAAACTTGGCAAATCTTACTAGATCTGAAAGATATTGTTGAGCTCCTAGCTACTGGACATTTTTCTGATGAGGCATTGTGCTACTTGGAGTCCAAAATCTCAGAACACAGGTGCTTGCTCAAACAGTGTTTCCCAGATTTCCATATTCTCCCCAAACATCACTTCTTGGAACACTATCCTGAGATGATTCGTCGATTTGGGCCTCTTACAGATTTTTGGACTATTCGCTTTGAGGCGAAGCACAAATTCTTTAAGAGAGTTGTACATGATAGTAAAAACTTCAAGAATGTCTTGTTTACTCAGGCCAAAAAGCATCAGCTTTCTTTGGCTTACTTCTTGGATTTGCCAAGTGTTTTCAAACCTGATCTAGAAGTAGGACGCGTTGCTGTCGTTTCACCTGACACACTTGAACGTTCAGTGAGGCAGGCCATTGAGCATAAATATGGAAACATAAACACTGTACTTCTTTCAACCCATGCATGCATCTATGGTACCAAGTACTCAGAGGGAATGGTTTTGTCTGTAGGGTTCACCAGTGGACTGCCCGACTTTGGCGAGATTGTTAAAATGATAATTGTGAACAACAAAGTGTCATTCATCCTCAAACCCTTCAAAGCCTGGTACATAGAGCATTTGCGAAGTTATGAGCTAACGAGTTATTGCACTTCTGAACTGCAGGTTGTGGAACACCAGGAGCTTAATGGATACCATCCACTTTATCCTTATGTCAGAGCTGGCAAGTTAAATATCACACCAAAAACCTTCTTGCTTCACTAAGGTACATTTGATTTTTTTTTAGGTGTTCACATTAATATATGTAATCATCAATCAAATTAATAACATCTTTTTACCCAGTTGGAGAGAAACCCTGGAATTTTCTATTCATACTTCAAAATGTTGTTCCGCGTGATCATCTCCCCACAGAACATTCAAAAAGTTAGACTTGATCCTGTTCCAGATTCTGTTGATGGCCTCAAGCTTGAACTCAAAAGCAAGCTCCAGCTGAAAGATTCTTTTGACCTTCAATATGAAGATGAAGACTTCCATGATTTCTGTAACCTTACCTGCGTAGCTGATCTGCCCAAAGACAAGGTGACACTGAAGGTCCTTTTCACCTTTCCAGATACATTGTCAGACTCCAGTTTAGACACTACAATTTTAGGTGAATCTTCATCTCCATCAACTTCTTCACCCAGCATCCATTCAGAGTTATCTGCCGCCCGTTCGCAGCCATGGCCAACCACCTTTCCCATCCCTGTTTTTACTTATGATGTGGAGCTGAGGCTAAGACAAGGTAATGAGGCATTTCGAAAGGATGGAACACTTCTGTCAATTCCCAGAGACATTAAGATTGAAATTCTTGAGAAACTCGCAGAAAATATATACTCATACAAAGCCTATCCTGGGAATGAAGAGATTGAGAGTGTAGCGGCTGCCTTAATTGAAAAACACCCCTGTCTCAAAGAGCCAAGCTCCACATCTGGGTGGTATGGGTGGAAAATTAGTTTGAAGTTTAAAATGGGCAACTACAGACAAAAGCTGAGAGATGCTGGTTGTCAGGAACTGAAAGTGAATTCTGAAAGGAGAGGTCTTGGGGAGACAAGAGGAAAGCGAAACAAAGTCAAGAATCCAAGACGCTGTGAAACTAATTTTCTACCAGATCTACCTCAGGGCAAAGACCGGGAATGTCTAGAAAAGGAAAGAGAGCAAATGGCTGTGGAGATGATGAAGAGGACTCCAGACATTACATTTGTTGATGCTGCTATGAGCAGCACGTATTCTTTGAGAAGGCAAGAAGTCGTTGATGAGGAGCCACCAGTGTCACAAATGAAAATCCGATGGCCAGCAATTTTCACTGAGAGACAGGTAAATTGTTTATTTGTTTCTGTGTGCTTTAAATTAATCAGAAAATCTTGGGCTGTGAAAGTTGTGCTGTTCTATTAGAAAGATATGGGCAAACTTAATATCCTAAGATTATGTTGAGTGATTTTTTTTTTTTAACTTTTTAATGTTTTAAGACTGTCCCTTTGTTCAATTTGTAAATGTATTTATGTTTTTATAGATCAGCAAAGAATTCACCAGGCTTGTGTCAAAGGATCTGAGCAAGTCCTTTTTGGAAGGCCTAGATGGTCATCTATCAAAGCTGATACAGTTATTCCGATCAAAGCGTTATGAGGACATTCCAGAAATGATTTCAATACTGGAGAGCCTTGATAAGAATGTGAGTCAATTTATTTTAAAGCAGTCTTTCACTCCACAAAATGACAACTCTGTGATCATTTACTCACTTACTCACTACTCGCATCATAAACCTATTGATAGCGACATCTTTTCATACAATGACTTCAGAGTAAGCATCTAAAAAGTAACATATTCAATTTCCATGTCATATTCAAAGTCTTCTGAAATCATACAATGTCTTTGTATGATGAAAACATAAAAATGTCAGTCTTTGTTTACAATGATGTTTTATTGTTTTAGCTACTACATAAATATGAAGCCTCATTGGTTCTTGCCAGTCTTTTGATCAAATGGCATGACAGAAGAACTTCCTGAACAAGTGCGCACCCGAGTCCGTGTTGCTTTCACATTCACCCGAACCACGGCACGGTTCGAGTGCAACCGAACAAAGACCACTTCCTCCAGGTAGTCTTGGCTTCGGTACCCCAGTGCACACCAGAGTCCACATGACAGCGTTCACATTATGATTTTGTCATGTGGACTCTGGTGTGCACTGGGGTACCGAAGCCAAGACTACCTGGAGGAAAGCAACACGGACTCGGGTGCGCACTTGTTCAGGAAGTAATGTGACCTGCGCATGCGTTTAAAGCTTATTATGATGCATTTAGTTAAATAGAATACATGTAAGGGATGATAGTGTTGATGATTTGCCTTGAATACGAGCAAGAGTTAGCCTTCAGTGTGCTCGTGCATAGCGTGTGGAATCAGGACAACAAATTTGGAAATCCACTGTCTCCTCAAAAGAGTTTGTTTGCAAGCAGCAGAAAACCACCTTATGCATCACACACACAGTAAACCTGTGTTGTTCACTCAGCTGCGCATAATAGCACTGAATTAATAAAAAAAAACTATATATTGACCCACGTTCTGTTTTCTATCATGCGTCATGCACGTTTGTGATGACGTAATAACGCACCAGGGTTTGATAGAATCCAGTTGAGTGTGAAACCAGAGCAATGCTGCGGGGGTCACCGGAAACAATCGCGCTCGGGCTCGGAGTCCATAAGACCGCAACAAACGATCCCAGTGTGAAAGCAGCCTTAGACACCCCTGGTTAAGTGACATGAGCTGGTTACATCCACTATTAAATTGAAATTAATGTTTTTATTTTTCAAGACAGGGAGGGGGCGAAAGGATAAATGAAAAGAAAAACAAAGGATTGAACCAATAAAGCAGGTACTTTAACCATTCTATATTTTACAGACAACAAACCAAAGAATGAGGACTGCAGCATTGCTTGGCCTGCCATGGTATATGCGAGAGACTCCTTCTAAATTCATGAAGATATGTGAGGTAAGGTGAAACCTTTAAGGCTAAACAAGGGAAAATTGAACATTAGATCTCTTAATTTGCAGGGGTGTGGGGACTTTTTAAATTGATTGTGAAATTGGTTTTAAGTAATAGTACCTTAATTTTGTTTTCATTCTACAAAGCCCAGTGACCGTGAAGAGGATGTGATCAAGGGTGTGGTGATCGGAATCCTAGTGGTTGTGGAAAATGTGATTGAGCCTCTCCCAGAATTCTACAATGACGTTGCCCTGGTGATTGAGGAAGAAGTGGTGATGCGTCACCTGACATACCTAATGCTTTTCTGAACCTAATGGGCCTGGTGTATGCATTAAACTTTGACTACCCAAAGGAATTAAAATTCACTTTTGAAGTGATACAGCGCCTGTTCATTGGAGTTGGATCAGACTCATGCACCGCAAGAGTTCACTCTTTGAAGAGCAAGTTGCTGAGATAAGAAACTATTTTCTCCTTCTTGCTACTATTAGCACTTAAACTGTTACACTGTTTTAAATATTAAGATCATTGTTATTTTAGATTTCATTGTTTTAAGTGTAACATTGGTATTCTTGAATTGTTTTTCAAACAGACTGTTTCTTGTTACCTTGTCCTGCTTCTCTTTACTTCTGATGTTTGACGTTTGATTGGGAATTGAAGACATTATTTTATTTTAAGTTGTTAAACACAGCTTTATAGTGAATTCTTCATGTACTCTTGTTCCTGTAAGGAAAGTATCTGATAATGACAAGGAGAGTTATTTGTACTATTTTTGCACTAAAATGGGTCTGTGCATAGAGAAGTTTGCACGTGTTTCTTTAAGCTATATATTTTAACATTGGTATTCTAGATTTTTTTTTTTTTTCAAACAGACTGTTTTCTTGTTACCTTGTCCTGCTTCTCTTTCCTTGTCATGTTTCTACGAATTACAATTGAAGACACTGTTTTTAGACAGTTTAATGTGAATTTTTTCAACACCGCTTTTATTGTGAATTCTTCATGTACACTTGTTCCTGTAAGGAAAATATCTGATAATGACAAGGAGAGTTATTTGTACTATTTTGGCTCTAAAATGGGTCTGTGCATAGAGAAGTTTGCACGTGTTTCTGTGAGCTGTATATTTTAACATTGGTATTCTAAAAAGAATTGTTCCCTTGTCCTGCTTCTCTTTCCTTGTCATGTTTGACGTTTGATTGGGAATTGAAGACACTATTTTATTTGAAGTTGTTAAACAGCTTATAGTGAATTCTTCATGTACTCCTGTTCCTGCAATGAAAATATCTGATAGTGACAAGGAGAGTTATTTGTACTATTCTCTAAGAATGGGTCTGTGCATAAAGAAGTTTGCACATGCTTGTGTGAGCTGAATATATGTGAGGGTTTTTCTTGTGATGTTTTCATATCTTTGCAAGCTAATAGTTTTTGGGTGCAGTGCATCTGTTTAAAAAATAAATGCTGAGAGTTTAAATTTTGCAGCTGTCTTGATTTCATTTAAAAATCTGGTTCCAGGTAGATATCTAGAACTTCTTGTCAAAGCAAGCAATGAAGTCTAGTAAACTCAAAAAGTTAAGTTGTGATGTTGATGAAAAATTACTATTTTATGTCAATTAGACTTGGTTAATGGTTGTGAAAACATGAAAAATTAAGTTCAACCAATATGTTTTTAAGTTGACTTAACAAAAAAATCTAAATGCTTATTAATTGATACAGTACGTTGGCCCAATTTACTGCAAGTTATTTCAACAAATCCATATGTTGAGTGAACTTAACTCCTAATGTTGGCTAAACTTAACTGAGTCAATGCAATAAGATGACTTGACCAAGTCAAGTTGTGTCAACAAATCATTTTTTACAGTGTAGTTTGTTCTGACAGCGCTACCTACCGAACTGGATCACCGAAAACACTCATTTGAGATGGACGACATGGACAATCAGACTGTGAGTACCGATATTAAATGAACTTTTATTATATTACATTTAAACGAAGCAAAGTTTACATAGCCAAAGTGAGAGCTGCTAACTATGAATTAATAACTAATTCCCATTAATTTAGAATTCCTATTCTAGATGTATTAATTACTACAACGTTCTTAATTCGTGGCCATGAATTAAAGAATCCTTGTTGCGTTTTATAATAAGTAAATCTAGCCAGCACATTAATTTTGTTTTACCACATTTTAACACATTAAATCATTGTTTTACCTTAGGTATAAAATACCTTTCATAATTCAACTGCCTGGTTGCACTACAAAATAGCCTGTCATTTTTGCATTGTTTTGCAATCATGAATGAGTCGTTTGGCAGTTTTAAAAGTCTGTAACAATTTAGCCTAATCTGCAGGCCTATGACAAACACAGTCCATGGTTATCATGTGTTAGTTTCTGTGATGTTCTGCATGGCCAATATGAATTTTATGGATTTGGTTAGAATCATTGTAGGATATATGATGAAAAAAATGCACTAGAGTTATTTTAATTGAGATGACCTCAAAATATTCTATATATAATAGGCTCTCTCTTTTTCAAGATGCATATAACAATCCAATGTTCAGTAGTGGTATTATAGTATATTTACATTAATGTTTTTCATAGGCCATCATACATGCCGTGGCTGTCCTCCGGAATGTCTCCTTACAGGAGGCTGAGCAGGTCTTCTTTTCTGATCCGGATTATCATTGCAGGTCAGAGTATATTATTAATTATTTTTGAGCAATGCCCAGTGCACCCTTTTGTTACTGATATTTATGTTAACACAACAGTGATTGTTCTCTGATAACTATTTCAGTGAAGTGGAAGAATATGTATTACACATTTGGAGTTTGGAATTAGACGTCAGTAAAAAGAACATTCTATTTGAATTTCTCTCTCTATAGACCTTTTTCATGGAACGTGAAATTACCCATTATGCTTTGCGCGTACACGTATGTAGGATGCTTCGAACTTCCGGTTCGCAACTAGATGCATTTAATTAGCCGTTACAGAGATTTTGGACTGCTCTGAAACCACATTAGTAATCGGTTTTACTTACTTTTAATGTCCATAATGTCAACAAGCAACAGCAACATTAGTTCGCGGTGGCAGCATGGTCAAGGCTATTTAACAAAAACCGTAAACAATGTAACTTTGTCTGTTCCACATCCTACGAAGTTGACCAGCTCCACCTGGTTTGATGATATGAAACAATGGCCAGCAGTCACATATGGAACTTAGAAATTATAAAAGCACCAAAGCATACAGTTATCTACACAGTAACAAAATTGGACGAATTCTTTGCCATAAACATCAGCAGTTCACATTACTGAAAGCGGAGGTAGAGCCGAGTCAGGCTATTAATAAACCAAACCACATCGCGTGGGTTATGTTACAAATTAACGGACTAGTGGAAACAGCTGGATGCTCCTGTGTAGCTGGTCCTGGCAGGTCTTGTAGTCATGCTGCTGCTGTGTTGTGGAAGGTGGGTATTTATAAATACAGCAACACTTCTAATGTAGCTAAACGCAAACCTAACAATACTAGGCGGTAATAATATGGCAAAACACCTGCCCACTTCAAGCACTGACTGCGTGATACAATGTAAAGACATATTTTTAGAGCAGTATTTAACCAATTATACATTTCAGTTATAACTAAATTGTTTAGCTCTAAAAAAGTGCTAATGGTGATGTATTGATTAATAATAAAGTAAACAATATGTTCTGGTTTTTGAAAGGTGCAAAATGCAGTGGTCAGTGGTATGACAGGGCTATCTTGCACTGATGATCAGTGTAGATGGAATGCAGGAACCAGAAGAAACCTTGAACAGAAAAGAATCAGTCAGATGACCTTTAGACGTCACAAAGCTGAGGATGTATATGGTGCCACTTCAACAAGGGAGGGAGAAAGGCTACCATCTACACCAAGCTATGACACACATCAAGACTTCAGGGAGAGAGTCAGTTCTTCAGACACAAAACCACTTTTTGAATTAAAAAACAGTCTTTTGGAAAAATGCTACACTGCCAATGTATCAGTGGAAGGAGATGTCACTGAGAGCTTATAAGTCCACCAGCCACATGGAGAGACTTTGACTTGCTGTAAATGTAAAGCATTTTACAGCAAATACATAGAACTGAACTTTGACCAGGCAGCTGAATTGGATATTCAAACACAAAATCAGAGTTTGTCAGAGGTGTGGCATAGTGCAAGACAGCCCAGGATCACTGCTAGTTCAGCTAAAAGTGTACCAGTGCGAGCAACAACAAATCCTGATAAATTCATGAGAGAGCATCTCTTTCCTACCTTTCGAGGTAATGCGGCTACAAAGTATGGAAATGAGAAAGAGGCAATAGCTTGTAGCTTTCTTGTAGAAAAAGGTCTACAGGTCTCCCACTCAGGTATCAGGGTCAGCCTGGCAGAACCATGGCTGTCTGCAAGCCCTGATGGCATAATAAATGGTATGCAACTACTGGAAATAAATTGTCCCGTTCCCAAGAACAACACCACCTCTCTAGCAGATCATTTCACTATAAATAATAGTGATATCAAAATGGTTGATGGCAAGCCTGAATTACAGAAGAACGGAGTCAGGGGCTTCAACAGTCAGATACAATTAGGCATGTTTTGTAAAGGGCTGAGAATGACAAAACTGTTTGTCTGGTCTCCAAAGGAACACATTCTGATAAATGTACAGTGTTGGGAAGGTTACTTTGGAAATGTAATAGGTTACAGATTACAAGTTACCCTATTTAAAATGTAATAGTAGTGTAACTTTTTTAATTACTTTAATAAAGTAATGTAACTAATTACTTTTGAGTACATTTTGATTACTTTTATAAATTTCTAATGAATGTTAATTTGCAACTGTTAATCATCTTCAACCATTTTACACCATGCAGGTTTAACCTTACAGTAGTGCTCAATACTGTCAGACTTTCACCATCCTTCATCACTTAAATTAAGATGATCACATTTGAACACATCCACCACACAATCAGACTTTAGTACTGCCTTTTACTTAGAGATTGATCTGCAGTTCAAAGCAGATTTAAAATCAAAAGAAATAGTTTATAGATACTGTTTTTGAAACCAAATCTTTGCATAACTACAGGCATCTAACTGCATCTAACAATGGTTTAATAAAAGCATATACATCAACTCAAATACGGTTATCTAATAAGCATGTGTCCTATTTTGTGTACTAAACTCCTGAAACATTGGTGTCTTTCTGAAACACTGCTGTCTCTTTGTATATGATATGATGATAGTTTCTCAAAATAAGTTAAAAATGCTCATGAAGTGACTGTTCTAGAGATTAATTTCCATGAGGGGCGGACTGGGAAAAAAAATAGGCTGGGAAATCTCACACTCATACACCCACAACCCATTCTGAAACATGGACAACACTATTTTGTGTATGGATCTGACATGAAAAAGATTTGAATCCTTAGGTTGGGGACATGCAACGTAATTAAGAGTTCTCTCCTGAACTGCACCTTCACTTCCATTATCCACCCATCTCCCTCATGACTTTAATACTGAAGATTTTTATTTGACTTTTACCATGTTTTGTAAGTGCAATTTTGTTTTTTTGGCAAATGAATTACCACTTGTATTTATTTTTACTACAAATTCCATAATTAAACCACGGTTAGTGCCATACCATAGGCTATATTAATTTTCCTAAGGGTTGTGTTCTTGTATCCACTAGCTCCCCCTAAACCTATGATAAAATATGATGATTTGTCTGCTAACTTACTACTGTAACATTACAATAGATAATAATGACGTCGTTTATACAGTATTTTGAGTGATTGCGAGCAATGTGCTGCTGCTGCTTGACTAAGTAAACAAAGACAAAACTACATTAGCATATTTACAGATGAAACTGACCTGCACCTGAAACCCTGAACAGAAGTGTCGCTTCTCTGCTCCAGCTGTGCCCTTACACAGTTCACTCCGGTCTTTATCTCTCGCATTGATTACTCTGAGTCTGATCCAAACCGTTCGGCGGAGGCGCGGAGGGCGCGCGAGCCCAACCATTGCCAGTCACGACTAACCGATTCATGATTTATTAGAAATTTAATTATCGAATGGCGGATTCGGAAATAATCGCTTTAGTATATTCGGCCTGCAATTATACAATAACAATATTAAAGTAGAAGGCCAAATCGTCTGCCAGGCCACCGGGAATAGTCCCGGTTCTCCCGATGTCCAGTCAGCGCCTGATTTCCACAGACACGCAGAACGTGCAGGATTCATATTCAGTCTTTTTGCGGCTTAATATTCACAGACATCAGTCCATATCGGGTTTTGATTCAAGTGTACTGACCTACTTTTGATTTATTCGTCCAAAATGTTGCATATTGCGTCCGCGTTATAGGCTGAATTCCATTTTTATGACTGGATTCGAATGTGTTTTCCGCGTCTCGGAGATTATGGGCCATATGTCTTAGTGCAATTTGGGAAAGAAATAAGATGTAGCCTATGTGGATGTGTGTAAATATTCAAATGTAATCCTCTTTGTAATCGTTACAATTTTCATAAGTAACTGTAATTTAATTACTCATTTTTTCTTAGTAACTGTAACTGATTACTGTTACATTTATTTTGTAATTAAATTACGTAACGCCGTTACATGTAACTAGTTACTCCCCAACACTGTAAATGTACCATACGATGAAGAGTATTTAACAGACCAGGTTACTCGACTAAGAGGCTTTTACTTCTCAGTGATGCTTCCTAGAGTAGTGGACGATTCAAACTGAATGACAAATACTTACATATAGTCAAAAAAGATTAACCTACTGATGAACAAAGATTAACAGTTTTAAAAACTGTATAGATGCTGACATGGAGAAAAAGTTTTTATTGTGTCAAGGCAAGTTTTAACATTTTTTTTATGTATGTGATATTTTCTTGTTTACAGGGTTTGCACTTAGAAAGTCTTGTGTGTTATTTATTTATATTAGATTAAAGTGTATATATGTACATAGCACAAGGAAACAGAAAACACACTGAGATGGATTTTAGAGAAGTTAAAATGTCAAGTATTGTTATTAAACACATATATACATATATGTACATGACTAATGCAGCAGTGTGAGCATCAAATGAAAAGTTAATCCAGAAATGAAAATCTTCTCATTATTTTCTCACCGTCATGTCAGTCCAAACTTGTATAGTTTTTTTCTTCTGTTGAACAATGATTTATTTTGGAGAATGTTGGTAACCAGACAGTTGATGGTAACCATTGACTTACCAACATTCTCCAAAATAAATCATGAGCTAGAGTTGAAGAAGACATTTCATTTTAAAATAACTTAATTATCTTCTTCACGGATTAGATCACCACACAAATTCACAAGCTGCACATATACGCAGAATTTTATCTATCTTTGGCATACGGGTGATAGGCAAGGTTTGTGATAACACCTTGTATACTTTCAGTCTCCTAATTGCACGTTCAACATGTATCCTTACATTTGCAATCCTGCGGCTACACGTGACTTTTTCTTCTGTTAGCTGCATTTTGTTGGCAAAGTGAGGAATTATCATATTGACTTTTCTTTCAAACAACAAGTCTCTAATCAAAAAACCCCTGTCCACCATCACTTCATCTCCTGGATGGAGGTATTCGAGAACGCCAGAATCACACGTGATGAATTTGTCACTACAGCGTCCCCCATATGCTGCAGATATAAACATTACTAGACCACATGGTGCAATAGCCACTAAATACTTGATGGTGTTGCAAGCATAGTAGTGGCTGTATGATTCAGACCTTGAGTCTGGGTTCCCTGGTCTTTGGACTTCACTTTCACTGCAGTCTAAGATACAGGTAACATTGGGATAATGTTGCTTGTATGCCTCTGGTGTTATGGCCCTGATTGTTTCTTTGGGGAGCCATGGTATCAGTTCCTTCAAGACTGCAGCCATGGTGTCAATCCAAAAAGAAATTATCCTGCTCACTTGACTCACTGATATACTGAATCGAATGGCAAGATCTTCTATCAACAGGTTTAATTTCAGCTTCATTAATGTGAGCAAGATTTGCTGTTCAATTTCAGTCTGGTAAGCCAGATTCTCATGGGGACGCAGAACAGCTACAAGGGTATGAAATGTGTGGAGAGGGAGCCCAGTGTAGAGATTTGAGTCATAGTCATTCATCAGAGTTAGAGGCTTGAATGTATCGCACTGCATTGACTGGTTTACATAAGTTATACTGTGTTGTCTCTTAATATAACAATGCTCCTCAAAGATGTGGTCTTCCCACTGTGTTCCAACAGAGGTAAAGGTTTTAGATGTACAGCTGCTGTCATCAACATCTGTTTGCTTGGGACTGGGGACCGATGCAAGACTCTCTTCTACAGGTCTCATCTCACCCATTCCATGTTGCTCTGGGTTAACACCAGCTCCTGTAAATACAGAAAAGGCATTATACAGTGAAGCATCTAAAATCATATCGGTTATTATATGGTACAGGGTGAGTTTCTATTTTTAGAAAATGGTTCATTACAAAAAATTACCTTAGTTAATTAATTTTAGGATATAAAATGCAGAATTTTGGTTTAGCACCAACACACTTTTAATTGGCATTGTGTGAAAGACAAAATGCTGACTTTCCAAATTTTGTAAACCAAAATGAGTTAATGAACAACTACTTTTAGGTATTATTTTGTTAAATGTTGTGATTTGAGCTGCAATATGGTGAACTCTCCACTGAAAGAAACCGGCACTGACTGACTGATATCAGTACCTTTGTTTTCTCTCAAGATGCTTACCAGTAATGGAATTTCTAAGGCGTGTTTATAAACATAAAAATAATACTTTAATGTCCTGATTGAACTATGGCCCAATCGTGGCTTAGTTTAAGCCCTGTGTGTAAAACCAGGCCTTAAGGTCCTATACATTTACAGCTGGTAAAATAATCAGACAAACCACACTCTGCTGCCAAAATATATACACGAGTCAGAATAATTAAATTAATGAGCCGATTCTATAAATATGTTAAATAAACCAGTGTTAATTTGTGATTATCATATTTGATAACACTGAAAATACTGCAACAAAATTTTGTTTTCATAACACATGCATTAATGCTGAATATATATTGAATACACTTAAATGCTGAATGAAACGCTTGTCTCTCAAAGGTGTTTAATTACACATCATGAGAATTTGGTCGTCTAGACATACTAAAATTATTGTATCATAAGCTGCATTTAATTGTGCAGTCCTAATAGCACGTTAGCCATGTAAATAACGTTAGTAAATATTCTCATCTTCGTCCGACCACGTTCGTCGTCTTCTCTTCTTACTTAATGGACGATCATATCCAAGCCAAAGTTCAGGATATGGATTTTCTGTCGTTTGTTGTCTGTCCACAAAGTGGAATGAGCATACATGGACGTTACGAGGCGGGCATTTCAAATTAAGTGCTGCGAGCCACTGTCTTTTACCGTCATCTTGTGCAATTTAAATGGTCTTGGGCATTTACATTCTGCTCTTATTGTTGGCTTGTGATCATAACACTCTTGATCAAGAAGATTTTTGAGCTTCCTGTAGCTGTTGTGACAGCCTTTAGCAGCACAAAACTTCCCAGAGCCTCCGCGATTCGCCATTACACTAACTTGACAGTTACTAAACGGACAGTTCGAAGCATCCTACAGGAAGTCACTCGCCGCTATGGCACCCTCCATGGAGAAGCGAAGAAAAAGGTCTATAACTCCAACATTTCAATTCAAGTTTATTTGTATAGCGCTTTTTACGATACAAACCATTACAAAGCAACTTTACAGAAAATTACGTTTCTACAATATTTAGTAGTAGCTTAACAGTGGTGACTGTCAATTTATGTGCATATGACAGTATTTTTCTGAAAATATAATACAAGATGTAGTCAGCCAGATGATGAACACTATTATTATATGATGCAGTCACACTTCTAGCGATATTTGTTAGTTCTGTTTGTTGTTTCAGGGTTAGCATCATCTGGGGTCCTCTGAGGGGTCAGCATCATCTCTTCTCAGGTGTTCTGGATCCAGACTGGAGCTTGTGTAAATCCTAGTTACCAAAATATGTAAACAAATAGACATCATTAGCATAGCTGCGGTTCCAACAAAGTAAAATTAATTAGTTTAACCCAAGCTAAAGAATAAGAATGCACATTTGATCAGATGCAACTGCAGTCACAATTTAAGAGATACATTATTTGAATGCTTGGCGAAAGAGATGCGTTTTTAATCTAGATTTAAACAGAGAGAGTGTGTCTGAACCCCGAACATTCCCAGGAAGGCTATTCCAGAGTTTGGGAGCCAAATGTGAAAAAGCTCAAAAACATTTCATAAGTGTTAAATCAGAGAGATATATTTCAGTTGAACATTTTAAACAAATGTTTCTTATTTAATTCTTTCTCTCACTCTCACTCTCTCTCTCTCTCTCTCTCTCTCTCACTCATTCTCTCACTCACTTACTCTCTCTTTCTCTCTTTCTCTCACTCTCTCAGACTCTCAAGAGTTGAAGCATACAGCCATGTGCAGCAACTGATGGAAAAGGGAGTCTTTTTGGTGCTTTTGTTCTTGCACAAATTATATATATATATAAAAATGTATATTTGTATGTAAATGTGTGTGTGTATACATATATATACATGTCAAATTCATTCTTTAATCATTCTCGAGTTTTGTCTTGCCTCTCTGCAACCATTACAATATCTGGCTATATCATTTAGTGACTTTTTATTGAATTCTGATTCCATCTTTATTTTACCTGTTAACGAGCAAATTAGTTAAACTTAAGGAGGTTTATCAATATACAGTATAATTCAAGAAACTAAGACTTCAATTTTTCAGTTGTTTAAAGATTGATATACATTTGTAATTTGTTTTGTGTAAATTGTTTAAATTTTACTTATTTACCCGTATTTTGAATAAAAATGTAAATTAACCATCGCCAAAGCGATGGTTAATTATTTTTATTTTTTTTATAAGATATATATATATATATATATATATATATATATATATATATTAAAAATTATACATAAAAAATATATATACATTTGAGGACTAACAGGCGCTAATGCCCTCATAATATTCCATCATAGAATTTAGACATAGAAGGGTAATATCGCGAGTGGGCAGGGCGCCGTGAGCGCTGAGTGAGCAGCTGTAATGTTAGTGCGTTGTCGTTGAAACTCAAAAAAGGTGGATAAAACAAAAAAGCTATCGGGGGCTGAAAATAGAAAAAGAAATAGGGAAAAGGCGATGGCATGTCAAGGGATGCGACAGAAGCTAAATAAGTGGATGGTGAAAGGCAACAGGTAGGATTTAAAATGTGACGTCTATGATTGGAGGCTTGCAAATAGGTTTGCTAACACTGGGAATGTAGCAGACAGAATATGTAGATATCTTAGAATATGCCAAAACCGAGGTTGCTGAGGTGAAAACTGAAAGGTAGCATCTGGAAAACAACTTTGATATCTCTGGTTTACCGTGGAATCATGTGTAGATTTGCTACCAAACTTGGTAGAAAGTGTTTTCTAACTTTCTGCAAAATAATGTTGCTGATATCTACATTTAGATTTTGGTTAAACCCTATGGTACCAACCCCATGCATGACATATCTCAATTTTATTAAAGTAAAATAACAACTGGTAAATATAAGGAAGAAATGCACAATAAATGATAGGGATGGCACGGTTTGCTGAAAAAAAAATAAAAACAGACCGTTCGGTTCACCACACACGGTTCGGCACGCGCTGGGACCGCGGTTCAACTTAAATCTGACAAAGCATCTGTAATATGGTTTGCTAGAAATAGCACGTAAAACAAACAGGTTTCAGCTAATATATGTTTCTGTTGATGCATGCACAATCTGGATTCCCAGACATAAAAAACATGGACAAACCATGCACTCTAGTTCAATGTGACTGCCTTATGTTGGAATAGGAGCAGTCATTTATTCCGTAATCACCCGGGTTCTGTTAGCGCGTGCACACAGATGAGACCTGATCAGCACACGTAGATATGCGTTTAAACTAAACATTTAAGGGCCAGAGGACGCGAGCTCACGCGTGCAGTGTGAAGATTTGTGCATGTGTAACGGATGTGAACAAACACACTCACACGTGGGTTTCCTTGTGCTTGCCTTTATCCACAGCAGCGACACTCAAATCCTTTGGAAATAAATTGGCACAAATCACTTTGGCTGAAGATAAACTACTGCAGACATTCAAGACTAGAAAAATAGAAATTACACATTCACTCAACTCATAATACAAATAATTGTCATAATGTTGAGACATAGACAATAACCGCTCTAATTGAACTCATTCACACTGGTGTGACGCATGTGGAAATTCAGTACATATTATAACAACCTCAACAATCGTGTTTAAGCGTTACATGGATTCAATATACGTTCAAATACATGTAAGAAAGATATTGCATCGAAAAGATCCACTTAAAACATTTCATTATTACAATTAATCTGTTAATGAGTTCGAGCATGAAAAATCATACATACCCACAGCAGCGACACTCAAATCTGCTGGAGTACGGCAAGAGAAGAGCGACAAAATACACTGTCTGCAGTACCATTAATAGCCACAGGAGGGGAGCCTTTGAACACCAATGAATTTAACCAAATGCTTATTTTATTAAATCAACACATCAAAACTCTTAAATTATGTACTCTTTATAACCTTGTTACATCCACCCCCACTGAATTACATAAAATAATTGCATGACCAGAGGAGTAACACCAATGGAATTTCTTTCCATTTTCAAGTTCACTGTAATAAACTTCACAATTAGAAAGGATCTCCTATCAAAGGATAGTCAAAAATACAATTATCCCTTAAGGATGAAGTGTTGAGGGAGTAGCGCTAAACTCTCCCACCAGCGACTGACAGTAGAACATCTACATACATTCCACAATATCCTTCCATACTCAACTTTCTTCTATAATACTCAATCAGAAAAAACAAGATGTAGAACCATATCAGGATTCGAAGGTACCCCAAGTCATCAGGTATGTACTTTCTGAACTATTGTTTTCTATATATGGAACACACTAACAAAACACATCTTAAATATGTCAAGAGACATGAAACCAAATGACTTCTAAGCAGAGAAAGCCCTCAGCACCGACTTATAAACAGCCTGAACATTGCACTTTGTGTCCTGAACCACGGCCTTTGCTGACATTACATGTATTAATCTGTCAACGGGCCTAATGATGCGACCAAAACGTGACCTTACCTGAGTGACTGAGCTAGAACTTTGTGGTACATTCACAGTGTCAGCTACATGTGTGTTGGCAGGCGCCTGTGATTGCGGCTGATCAGACAGGATTATCTCAGAATCTGAATCATGCGAATCTGAACTGCCTCTTGCTTTGTCATCCAAACCAGACATTCTTGTATCTCTTAACAATGCAGGTATGTGACTTTCTGATGCAGCAGGAATGATCTTAGTCGATGGATCTGTCAGAATTCCACTTAGAGATTGATCAGACTCACCTAGAATGCCTCTTTCAGGCAGCTCCGAAACCCAACGTATTGTTCTGCTCTTATCATCAGATTCCTGAACTGACATAGAATCATTCTCACAGTCAAAGCCAGCATCATCACATGTGGATAACGCCTTGTCTCCCATCACCTCTGATCCATCCATCACAACACTGCTATAGCTGTCCTCCTTGTGCTCTGATGCGTCTGCATCTCTTCTTAAAGACTCATCTTCCACCACACCCAATGACAGAACTGGAGACAGACTCTGACAAGAGTTAGATACATCTGAAAGGCGATCAGACGGGGTTCTCTACATTCACTGGTAGGAAATTCACCAACATCAACAGGTTTCGATGAACCACTTTTTCCAGATCAGTGGTCGGATTACGGATCCTGTAAGTATGAGTGTCTGGTTTACGGTCTATAACGGTGTAAACTGTCTACTCCCACCTGTCTGCGACTTTCCTCTTACCCCTTTCAGTTTTGTTTGCCAGGAGCACCTGATCACCAATTTCAATGTCCAGTCCTTTTACCCTTCGGTTGTATAACTCAGCATGCCTTTTCTTCTCTTTTGTTGCATGTTCTCGTACGATCAGAAATGCATCCTTCAGATCTTTGACCAGAGTGGTAACGAACTTATCACAGCAGGTCACAGCTGACTCATTCAAGACTGAACGAAAAAGAATATCGATTGGCAAACGGGGCACACGCCCAAACATCAAATAAAAAGGGGCATAACCCGTTGTTTCATGGGTTGTGCAATTATACAAAAATGTCAGCTACTGCAACCGTCTTGGCCAATCCCTCTTCACATCTGGTGTTAGAGCTCGTATCATATTTCATAGGGTTCTATTGAAGCATTCCACACTTCCATTACCCATTGGGTGATACGGCGTTGTGCGTGACTTGTTCACCCCAGAGACCCTTAGAAGCTCTTGGATCAATTTACTTTCAAAGCTCGGGCCCTGGTCACTATGGATTCTTTCTGGGAGGCCATAAATGCAAAAATATCTGTCCCATAGGATCCAGGCAACTTGTTTGGCAGACTGATCTCTGCACACAAAGGCTTGTGCTAGCTTCGTAAAATGATCAGTCACCACCAAGACGTCAACAGATCTGTTAGTGGAGTCTTCTGCTGACCAGAAGTCTATACAGACAAGCTCTAATGGTCTACTTGTTGAAATATTCTCCAGGGGAGCTCTACCAGAGGGATCAGTTGTTTTACTCACAGTGCAGCAGGGGCATAGCCTCACATAGTCCTTCACATTTTGATCCATATTTAGCCAAAAGAAACGCTGCCTTGCCAGGCTAAGACTCCGCGACTGACCCTGGTGACCACAATCGTCATGGATTCCTCCTAACACAACACTCACTAGAGACTCTGGGACAACAAACTGATGGCGTTTAATTCTTGATAGTTGATCTCAAGACACTCTGTACAGGATGCCATTTCTGACAACTAGTTTCTCCCAGTGCTTGAGATATCGAACAACAATCATCGTTTCCTTTGCCCTTTCTCTTCTTGAAGGTCTACGTTGACGCCCAACATAATACAAAACTCTAGACAAAATCTTGTCGTTGAGCTGTTTTTCACGCAGCTCCTGTTCTGAATAGGCTGGCAAAGTTTCCTGCCCCACAGACATCATCTGGGGCAAGTGATCAATGACGGACATTGCTCATGCCCTGGCACCAATGTTCCACTCAACATGGGAATTCAATATAGCAGAGAAATCTGCATTAGGGACTGTCAGAAGGTCTTTGTTTTGTTGGATGTCAGACTGGCATGACTGACCTTGATTAAGAATGCTCCGCCCCTTATCAGAATCACAAGAATGTCTGAAAGCATCCTGCACTGAAACTGTAGACATCCCTCTGGAATCAGCCAGAAGTGCTCCATATGGCACTTTGAGCAGTCTCTGCGTGATATCAGTTTTGATAAATGGAACCCGGCTCAGGGCATCAGCGACTGTGTTTTGGGGACCAGGTATGTACTTTATGTCAAAGTTGTAGCTAGCAAATTTAGCCACCCAACGTTGTTCGCAGCAATCAAGTTTGGGTTTTGTCAGTATATAGGCCAAAGGATTATTGTCAGTCAAGACGGTGAATTCATGTCCTTTGAGCCAATGACTGAATTTATCGCATACTGACCATTTTAAGGCCAAAAACTCCAACCTATGTGCTGGATAATTTTGCTGCGATCGAGAAAGAGACTTACTGGCGAAGGCTACCGGCCTGGCTTTAGTCTCCCCCTCTGGGACCTGTGAGAGCACAGCTCCAATACCGTCCAAGGAAGCATCCGTTGCCAGTATGAAAGGGCGATTAAAATGTGGATGGGTAAGGACAACACTCTCAACCAATTATTTTTTTAGCCTCTCAACAGCCTGGTCCTGAGCTTGTGTCCAGTCACCAGGTTTCAGCTTTCTATTTTGGCAAGCATGATCCAGCTGTCTCGGATTCTTCGCTCTCGTCTTTTGACCCTTCAGAAGATTAAAGAGTGGCTTGGCTACAGCAGAATAGTTTGGTATAAAGTGCTGGTAGTAATTCACCATTCCCAAGAATGATCTTATTTTCTTCTGAGAAGGACATCTACCATCAAGCTCCATCAAATCCAAACTGCTTATCTTAGAGATGCTTTCAACTTTGCTTTGGTCCTTGGATACACCTTTCTGATCAATCATATGCCCAAGGAACTTCACGGATTTCCTCATCAGATGACATTTTTTTGGAGCCAGCTTAAGATTGTTTGTGCGGAGCCTGCCAAACACCATTTCCAAGCGATCGAGAGCAGTTTTCTCATCTGGGCCTAAGACAATAAAAAATCATCCAGATAACAAAGGAGACTGAGATAGTTTTCACCCCCGAATATGTTTATCATCATACGCATGAAGCTGCCAGGACTGTTGCAGAGGCCTTGAGGCAACCGATTGTACTCAAAAAGGCCCATAGGCATTATAAAGGCGGTAAACTTGCCGTTCTCCTCATGCAGCTGCATATTATAGAATCTGGACGTCAAATCCATTGTACTAAACAGGGCGTTACCGCCAAGTGATGCCAAACAATCCGCCTGATGTGGAAGAGGGTGCGCGTCCTTCAGTGTTCTCCTGTTCAACCAGCGGAAGTCTGTACATACACGCAGGTCCCCATTCTTCTTCCAGACCAAAACGAGAGGAGACGCGTACTCACTGGTAGATCGCCTAATAATCTCCTTCTCCTCCATTTCAGTCAGCACCTGACGTAGTTTTTGATATTGACCGGGTGCTACCCGTCTGAAAGGAAGCCTGAATGGTCTGGTGTCTGAGAGGTGTATTCTGTGGACGAAACCCTTTGCTTCCCCACAATCAAGATGACTACGTGAAAAGATGTCTTCATAACATAGAATCAGGATCAGCAACCGTTGCTTGCATGCATCAGAGATATCACAGGAGTCAATGTTAAGACTGTCCAGCCCAACTGACTTCAGTCGCTCACTCACAGGCGACAGTTCGGACACATCATCAGACAACCTTGTGGGGCAGTTTACCAAGAAAGGATCAACAGTATTGGCGTCATCAACATCTTCAAGAGCAATGCACAGATAAAGATCTGCAATTTTCGCATTCCGTCTCAACAACACTGGACTGCCTGAAGTGTTGATAAGCTTCAAGGGGACCCATCCATCTCCCCACAGAGATATGATTAGTCTAGCCACCATAACACATCTGGGAGCAGAGTGAGAAGACGTAGGCTCAGTCATGACTGCACTTCCTGGGGACACAACAGCAGATTTGGGCAGCTTCCCCCATACTAGTCACTCACGGCCCGGCTCAAGATAGACAGCGGAGTTACATCTTACTGTTCCTATCTTCCCAGGTATCTCCTCTCCTCTCCACCGGTTCAATCCAGCAAGCATTGACAGGAAGCTTTCACATTCAGGGTCTGCTGAAGTCGCTCTAGACACAGCCTGCCAAAATCCCAAAAAACACACAATTTGAAGTATCTGAGAATGTGTTTAATAACATTAGTTCCAAGTATCAGCTCATCATGTTGTCCAGGAACTACTAAAGTGGGTACTAACATCTTTATTTCATAAACTTCCATGGTAAGATTGAAAGATGATTTAGGTATAATGCGCAGCCCTCCACATCCTACAAGGGTGACATCAGTTTTAAACTCACCACATTCATCCACTGCACCAGCTGATCTCAGTCTCATCTCAGCAGACTCGTTTATAGTGCAGGCCATCGAACCACTGTCCAACATTGCACTCAATGTCACCCTCTCTCCAATCTTCACTGGCGTATAAAAGAGGCTGTCACGTCCACCCACAACATGCGTGTTCTGATAAATGACCTCTGAATGATCACAACTTCCTTTGACTAACAGGTATGCATTCTCAATATCACAATTATCAATGGCTTGGGAGTTACTATGATGACCCGCATTGCCTCCCTCCGAATACAGGTCTGCTAGTTTCCCTCATGCTGTGCCTGGTCAAAGGAATGTTTAGGGCATTCCTTCTTTATGTGCCCAGGGGAGAAGCATGCAAAACACAGTTTGTCTGTCATGCAGCGTGCCACTGTGGTATGTTTGCTTTCATTACAGACTCTACAGGCACTTCTGGCAAAACTGCGCTGCTGTCTAGAGCCACGTCTAGGACTAGAAACATCACGAAATTGCACCCTGCCCATGAGCTGCTCCATCATCTCCATCATATGAGTGAGCAACTGACTCTCAGCCTGTTGTGTGTGTTGAGATAACTCTGGGGTAGAAGTTGAGCAGGAGAGGGCTGATGCTGTGCCTGACTTGGCACTGACACAGGCTCTGGCTGGCGGCATACCTGCTCATTAGTCACAGAAGAGAATGATTGGATAGGGAACAGCAGCCAACTCTGTCTTATGGCCATCATACATACCATAATCACTGCCAAACACTGCAGTTGTGTGACTCTGTAAACTCATGCTAGTATTTCCTCGGCTCCTGAATTCCCTCTGGTAATCATCAATCCTGCTCTGGATTTCTTTCGCACACCATTCTTGAATCGGCTTGCATCTGAATATGCTCATTAAACTGGGGTCAGGACAGAATTTAACAAACATCCGTGTTACCTCATCTCTTATGTTGTCAAAACGTTTGCCTCGTCTTCGCAGTCCCTCATCGGCCAGATCAGCCACTTTGTTAATTCGAATCCAGTAGTCCACAGGATTCTCTTTGGCTCTGGGGAGAGTGGCATAAAAATCTGCGAGTGGCAGGCAAGAGGGAGCTTCACTAAAGTATTGCATAAGAATATCATAAATTATCTCAGGGTTCCGCCTGATGTTGAGCATACTATCACTGCGCAGGCTTACCTTGACAACATCCTTTGCATTTCCAGCCAGTCTACTCATTATTTCTTCGGCTTGATCCTGAACAAGGCATAATTGCTTTCTTAAGCAAGCTTTTGTCCTGTCTATCCACTCCTCAACACCATACTTATCAGAGCCATCACCTCGGAATATGTCATGCTCTGACTTCATGTGCACTTATACTTGTGGTGAAATCACTTGTGTATGTGTGCACTGTTCTGTGCGCTCTGGTGTCTGAGTGCAACTGAATGAATTGGTTTGGCAGCGTTTGTATTAACTAAACCAGAAGACACTAATTTTTGCAACTATTGACTCACCAATATGCGTACCTAGCTGGCCTACCATGTCTGTGAGGTGGTCGAAAGCAACTCTATCAACGCCAGGTGTTGAAGTGTACAGACCCTCACCAGGAACCCGCCCAACAGGGGTCCCACCCAGGGTCTGACTTAACCCAATACCCCTATCGTTGTCACCATGTAACTGTGGTCGTCCAACCCCCTGGCTTATGCCTTCACTAAAAATACCACCCTCAGAGCTGCCAACTAACCATGTACCCCTTCCTCTGGGGAAACCCATGTTAACATAACATGATGCATCCAGGTCACCATCATACTCATGTTTTTCAGCCATAATGAAAAAAAAAAAACTTTACATGAAAAAGGGTAAAAAATAAAGCAAAAAAAAAAATATATATATATATGTAACTGTATCGGTAATGAGAAAGCTCACTATTTTAAATTGTCCTGAACTCGACGACAGTCAAAGCAGTACTATGTCAAATGTGTCCATGCGTTGTGTATTTGAAAAACGAATGCACAGTCCCAATAACTGAGTGTGTGTATGTACGGTCCTCATCCAAAGCATCGAAGACTTGACCCACTGACGAACTTGACCTGCACACAGCGATGAAGACCTGGTCCACCGCTGAGCTTGACCCGCACACAGCAATCACGGTCGATCTGCGTCGAGCTGATCAAAGGATCCAAGGAGTCACGGCACCAGTATAACGGATGTGAACAAACACACTCACATGTGGGTTTCTTGTGCTTGCCTTTATCCACAGCAGCGACACTCAAATCTTTTGGAAATAAAATGGCACAAATCACTTTGGCTGAAGATAAACTACTGTAGACATTCAAGACCACAGCAGTGACACTCAAATCTGCTGGAGTACGGCCAAACTTGTATGATTCATATTTAACATATACTATAACAGTATACATGAAAACTGAAACAATATCCCTGTAATTAATAATACAGTGTACTCATACAGGACAATAATTCGATAACAGGAAAGCACCAATTGTTAACATTTATAACTAAAAGCAACATACCTTTTGGAAATAAAATGGCACAAATCACTTTGGCTGAAGATAAACTACTGCAGACATTTAAGACTAGAAAAACAGAAATTACACATTCACTCAACTCATAATACAAATAATTGTCATAATGTTGAGACATAGACAATAACCGCTCTAATTGAACTCGTTCACACTGGTGTAACACATGTGGAAATTCAGTACATATTATAATAACCTCAACAATCGTGTTAAAGCGTTAAATGGATTCAATATACGTTCAAATACATGTATGAAAGATATTGCATCGAAAAGATCCACTTAAAACATTTCATTATTACAATTAATCTGTTAATGAGTTCGAGCGTGAAAACGCATCCACATACATACCCACAGCAGCGATACTCAACTCTGCTGGAGTTCGGCAAGAGAAGAGCGACAAAATACACTGTCTGCAATACCATTAATAGCCACAGGAGGGGAGCCTTTGAACACCAATGAATTTAACCAAATGCTTATTTTATGAAATTCACACATCAAAACTCTTAAATTAAGTACTCTTTTTAACCTTGTTACACATGCGCTCATCCGAAGCGTGCAAACCCGCACCTCAGAACGTGCGCAAATATAAGCTCTCTCTAAAGTATTGTATTTAAATGCACAAATGCACACAAAAATTTTCAAAATGCCCGTCTTGACAAGTATCCTACAGCAGACATAGCCGGCTGAACGTAGGCCTACTGGATCAGTGCATTCTCTTAAAGTGACAGTCTTTAACAGCAACAACAGAGAAATCACTCACTGCTCTTGATTGAAAAGCTTTTGTAACTTTAATAAAGAACCATCTTTAATTTATAGTCAAATATGCGATGCTGTTTTACATTTGATTACTTTATTAAATTTCTGTACCTAAAAACTAATGCTAGACCTCCCTAAAAAATATGGTATATATGTGTACATATACCATATAATTATGGTAGGTTTACAGTGGCTGTCTGATATACTTTACAATAAACATACAAGCCCATACATGATGATGTCCGACAATTATTTATTTAGAAGTGGGGGTAGGGGCACCAAAATGTTTTGCTGCATACCCCTCTAACACTGGACAGTTGCGCCCCTGGTATAATGTATAGTTTGATCTAGTTGGGTTAAAACTTGCCTGCCTCTGATTGCTGAATTTTAAAAGGATTGCAGCACTTCCTCTCTGCACAAGATTTCCTTGAAATCTGAGTAAATTAGGATTATGAGATTTTTCTAATGTTGGAATTATGTCATTTACATTATCCGTTTAAAAATGGTGGCTGTAAGTTGCACGTCATGCTTGCGTCAGCTTCAAGTGAGCCTTAGGAAAGTGTTTAAGTGAAGACCTGTGGAAGAGTGAGGGATCTTTATAGAGCTGTGAGTCACGGAGCTCCAGAGCAGGTGTACATCCATATGCTTCCTTAATTACACTGATCTAGACGATGATTAAAAAACACCATCGCTTAAACATATGACAGCCACGGGTCTCTTCCCCCCCTCCTCTGCTGCCTCCAGGCACACACACCCACACACAGTACATGCACACAAAACAACACACACACTGGTGAGTTTTGAGTTGAAGAGGGGAAAGTGAAAAGCCATGTATTAGGTAATCCTGGGAGAGAGCATGAAGGGTCGGACAAATCTGATTGTTCTGGAATTATTTCGATGTAGAACAGTGTCAGAGCAGAGATGAGAAATATCTGTCAGATTTCATTATGCTCACAGAACAACTTTGAAATCCGAGGGGACGATACAACTCGCCCCGTCTTTGCTCTTCAACAATATGCTGCAGCCTTTTATCAGTGATTAGACAATTACTCTCAGGACACCAAAACGTGAAGAAAGAGAAGTGCTGGAAAAAGCTTTTTTCTGTCTCGTAGAGTAAATGGTAAATGGACTGCATTTATATAGCGCTTTCAACAGACCACATGGCCATCCAAAGCACTTTACAATTTGCCTCACATTCACCCATTCACACACCAACTGCGGCGCCATCCAGCTCATCGGGAGCAGCTGGGGTTAGGTGTCTTTCTCAAGGACACCTCAACACTTGGTCAGGTGGAGCCAGGGATTGAACCACCAACCTTCCAGTTTGTAGACAACCTACATGAACCACTGAGCCACTGCCACCCCAAGGAGAAAATGAGGAGCAGCATAATCGCATGTGTGCAGAGGTTTGTGACCCAGTCTCCACTGGCCACCATTTTACAAAGTGCTATTCTTTGTTTGTGAAACAACAGACTCTTTCGGTCTTCAGAAGGAACAGACATCCGATCCTCAGAAGTATCATACTCATTGATGTAACAATTTTTTATGCAGAATTCGTATACTGTATGTGATTAATTCTAATGATTCAATATTAATAATAATTAAGAATTATCTGAACATACAGAGAGGGAGTGAATAATATCTAGCAGCAGACAGAGCTCTGTCATCATCCACAGAGTAACTCTGCTGTCTCATGTCCTGATTATTCTAGCTTTTTACAGTAAAGGCACATTTACCATCTATGTTTGGAGAGATAATTACACCTGAGGCCTACAGCACTGCAAAGCATGAATCATTATTCAAAAAGACATATATTCTGAAGAAAATGAGAGTGGTTCTGACCATAGACTGTAAAAAAACAGGTGCTGACGTGCAAAACCTGTTCTGTGCTTTTTTTTTAAGGGTCTTCTACTGCACTCAGCCACCAATAACATATTTCAGTATTTTGTGTGATTGCAAGAATATCTAGGCATTACTTAGTGATTAAAATATACAGCGAGATGGTCACTTGTCTAACCAAATTCATCTGTTGGTAATAATTATCAGATTCAGTCTTGATAAACTAGCTCATTCAGTCTTGTTGAGCAGAATGCCATTTCGTCTAAATTGAAACATTATATTTTCAATAGCCAAATTCCCTGCACACATTCACATGCAATCTTTGATCAGGAAGTTATTATGATGCAGCCGAAGATAAATCATCAGAAAGCTGACCTCCTGTGTCTTTCATTCATGAATGACCCATCACTAATTAAAACACAGACCTCTGACTTCAGCTTGGTCGTTGTGATGGATGAATGCTTTTTCAGAAGTGTTTGTTTGTGTCAGGTCCAGAGAAACAAGCAATTCATCTGTAATAATCAGACATACAGCAGACATTAAAGGAGTGGAGCTGTAATTATGCTGGAATAATGCACAGACAGACAGTTTGCACCCATAGTCACCAGCTCTTACACTTACACCCACTCGCCCACTTAATTTTCCCCATCCGTGTGTCCAATACACAGCATTCATAATGAGACGCAGCAAATATCTGGTGCCCAGCTTTCAACAGCCCCTGATTTAATCAGAGAGAGAGAAATTACTTCCTTAAAAAGTGTCAAATGATATTGAGTAATCAATTAAAATTAATTTTGTTCTACCGGTTCAGTCAGTTAATAGAAAAATAACTCACTCATTCATGTATATCTTTCCTTTTGAGTCATATACATAAATTTTCTCTCCACAGAGAAGAAAAGACTATTGAAAATGTATTTGAGTTTATGAGTGCTTTCATTTGGATTGGCTTTTCATATAAAACATTTGCTTTTCCTTAACAAGATTCATTTATAGCCCGTTTTTCTTCTTCCCTGAAAAATATATGCATTGACACACACTAAGATCTACGGAAAGACTGTTTCTACAGTGAAATAAAAAAGGTAATTGTGTATGTGTGTTTGTGTTTATCTCACATTCTGGATCCCCCCCCCCCCTCACAATTCTGAGAAAAATAAATAATTGTATAAACTCATAATTACAAGACATGAACTTTCCAATTGTAGGGAAACTTATAAGATATAAAATCAGATTTGCATTTAAACTCTATTTAGACTAAATATGATACATGTTCCTGTAACCTAAGCTACAGGAACAATAAAGATATTCAGAGTTACAGTATGTGTATGAGTAAAACAATTAAATGCTAGCTAAACTACAATGCTCCTAAGAGAGCTGATCCTTCAACCTGAACTTTCTAGACTTGCCCTTGACTTTCCTCCTGAACTCCTGCCTGTCAGAATCAATGAAAAAGCTTGGTATCACACTAGACGAATATTATTAGCATAAAAGGGTATTTTGTCTTTCGTGAATCAATTGTTTCTATAAACAAAGACCTTGTAATTAAAACCCAACTAGGAATTCCTTTTGGTACAGTAGTTTGTTGGAAATGAACACCGGAATGCCGGAGGCAGGGGAAAAAACCCTGAAGGGATTTCGAGGTCATTATATCTAGCTGAGCATAGATGGAAACATCATGCAGAGATTTAATTTAATGATCAGCTAAAGATCAAACACACGTTCAGTGTGCACCAGAATCTGATCAATGCTGACGTGGCTGAGAGAGATGAAACAAAATGAACAAACGCATTTCTGAGTGAGTCATGAACCACGATGTGAATGCGAGGATCATCTCACTCATGTTTGTGGACCATGAACCTTATAATAATTAAAAAATCCTCCTTACTAATGCATAAATATTTTTAACACAGTTTTTAACCCTAGCAAAACTTTAGTGTGTTCAGCGCCACGGCACATGATTCACACAAAAACAACATTTTTCAGTATAAACATCCTTAAAGCAATGTTATTGACTGTCATTTTATAATATGAAAACAATAAGCTTTATATTAAAATAATAATCTAAACTAAATTCAGGCTTGAGTGTCTGAAATTCATATTCATGTATAACGGCAAAAAAAGAAAAAGTGTACACTATGTGAAAAACTTTCAATCACCTGCAATTTCAGTTTGGATTTGCTTTGATGTTACAGTACATTCGGTCTTTGCTCCTAACATTCATCTTGGTGAAGACAATTCAGAAAAACCTGGAAGGGAAATAAAGGAAGTATTTATTTTTTTAGCTGTTTGGCACATCAAATAATCCCCAGCTTTTGTTTAAGGTTACACACACAATTAAAAGCTGTACATTTATGGAGCCAAAAGAGTCTCAATAAAGATAAATGCACACACTACATTCACATATGCACACACAGGATTCATACATGCACACACATGATTCATAAATACAAACACAGGATACACAAATGCGCACAAAATTCACAAATGCACACACAAAATTTAAAAAGCACAGAAGATTCACAAATGCATACAAAATTCAGAAATGCACACAAAATTCAGAAATACACACACAATTCAGAAATGCAAACAACATTTACAAATGCGCTCAAGATTCACAAATGCACAGGACAAGATTCAGAAATGTATTTCTGATGCACACACACATATATCTTGATTTACAAACTGCTTGCGGTCTGTGAACTTCACTGCATTTGTGTGTGAATTTTGAGACTCCCCTGACTTGGCTCGACACACAAATGCCTTTTTTTAAACAAGGAATGATCTGCAACCAATCAGATATCTCCCTTGTTTTAGCCAATCACAAGAATGCACCCCACGTGGGGGATTGTTTACTTATAAGCCAATCAGCGAACGACTCACTTTCCTCAGCGAACGACTCACTTTCCTCAGCGAACGATTCACTTTCCTCACGCAGCGAACGACTCACTTTCCTCAGCGAAAGACTCACTTACCTCACACAGCCGGCGACCCACTTTGCGCAGCCGGACACCCACTTTGCACAGCAGGAGACTCACTTTCCGCAGCCGGAGAGTCACTTTCCTCTCGCAGCGAACGACTCAATTTCCTCACGCAGCGAACGATTCACTTTCCTCACGAGTCACGCAGCGAACGACTCACTTTCCTCACGCAGAGAGCAACTCACTTTCCTCAGCGAATGATTCACTTTCCTCACGCAGCGATCAACTCACTTTCCTAAGCGAACGACTCACTTTCCTCACGCTCATGCAGCCGGAGACCCACTTTTCGCAGTCGGAGAGTGACTTTCCTCTCACAGCGGACCACTGACTCTCTCTTCATGTAGGGACCGAATATTATAATTAAAGTGACTTCTATATTGCATCCAAAAGAATATTTAGATATATTTAAATATTCAAAAAGGTGTAATTTTTTTTTACTTTCATTAAAATATTTTAATAAAATGAAATAATTGCCTATTGCAAATTTATGAATCCATGGTTAACTTTTTTTCTACAGTCACTGGGCTATATGTATTGAGACATTTTTAAATTTATATTTTGTAAAAAATAATAAAAAATAAACCTGAATTGTAATCTAAACATTTGTATTTTCATACAATTTCATAAATAAGTAGGCTATAATATGCCGCACCACAGGCATATCGCGCTGTGTGAACGTGTTCATGTGATTGGCTTATAAGTAAACAATCCCCCACGTGGAGTGCGTTCTTGAGATTGGCTAAAAGAAGGGAGATATCTGATTGGTTGCAGATCATTTCTTGTTTAAAAAAAGGCATTTGTGTGTTGAGCCAAGTCAGGGGAGTCTCAAAATTCACACACAAATGCAGTGAAGTTCACAGACCGCAAGCAGTTTGTAAATCAAGATATATGTGTGTGTGTACATCAGAAATACATTTGTGTATCTTGTCCTGTGCATTTGTGAATCTTGAGTGCATTTGTAAATGTTGTTTGCATTTCTGAATTGTGTGTGTATTTCTGAATTTTGTGTGCATTTCTGAATTTTGTATGCATTTGTGAATCTTCTGTGCTTTTATAAATTTTGTGTGTGCATTTGTAAATTTTGTGCGCATTTGTGTATCCTGTGTTTGTATTTATGAATCCTGTGTGTGCATATGTGAATGTAGTGTGTGCATTTATCTTTATTGAGACTCTTTTGGCTCCATATACATTTCCTTGTGGCACTTTTCTAAGTAAAAACCATAGATTTGCTTACTTAATCCAACAGAAAAAATTGCGCCTGAAAATAAATGATAATTACTATTTGCTCTTAGGCAGTCAGAGATATTCAATTATCCCAAAACCATCATTCTAGTGCATATGTTTATTGTAAATGGAGACAGCACTGTCAGCTATAGATATATACAAACAATCCTATTGATTACCGTGTGCTCACTGAATGCTCTTTTGTTCAAGTTAATATGTAGACTATGCCTCAGGCCCATTCCTTGAAGTAATGGAATACCAGCGCTGCTCTAATTAGGCTTGATCCTGATTATTACAGAGGCCTAATTATAGATATTCCTTATGCCTCTTGTGAAGCTCGGTATATTTAAGATTCAGCGTAAACACTTGAAGCTGAATAACTGGAAAGCCTCCATATAGAAATGAAAAACTATACTGATAAGTTCATGATGATTTCAAACTACAAGGTGATGTCATAAATTAAGATTTTGGGTTCAGTACATGTTAAAAAATAATCAACAGATTTTGTGGCATGATGTTGATTAGCTCAAAGATTAAGTTCTACTTCTTTTCCTTACAAAAGTCTGCAAGGCACTTAAACTGGAAATGGTTGAGGACGATTTATAAACATTGAAATGTTTCAACAGTTTCAACAGTATTTACACAAGACAAGCTTTAACACAATTTTGGTGTGGAAACAAAAAGGCCAACAGAATGGCATAAACACTGTAATGACTGTAAAGTGTTTCATTAAATAGCTTTACAACTCAAATAAATTGTAACAAGAATTGATGTAAGTATTTCTGATCGCATCGATTATATATAAGAACGGACTACAGAAGCCTGTTTCAACTTCAGAGTCAAAGAAAGACAACTGCAACCTTATTTGGTGTTGTTGCCACTTCAAATAGATCAATTCAGAGTAGACGTCACAGTTACGTCACTTGCAGCTGCGCGCGCATATGGTTGCAGAAAAACACTGGGAACAAGTGGAGGTAAATGGGTAAAATACATGGTATAAGAGAAAAATATATATATTTTTGTGCCTTTTGATGTCAAGATCGGAATGCAAATACTTTTTATAGAATACTGTCGTCAAAGATGCCATTTGAAGCTAAACGCTGACGTTTAAATGGACATATTTTGGATGAAAACTGCTATGATTACTCTACTTTTAAAGCATACATTTGATTTAAACAATAGGTCTACATAATATTCACATTTGCTGTTCAATTATGTATTTTATTAGCCCTACAAACCTTACAATGAACATTTTTACATAACATTTATTTATTTTATCACACAATTCTGACTTTTTTTCCTCGCAAATGCAAGTTTATATATCCAAATTCAGACTTTATAACTCGACTTAACTCAAAAAAAGTTTGAGTTGAGTTTGTCAATTCTAAGAAAAAAAAAGAGCTGAGGGGAAAAGAGAGAATGACGAGTTGTTTTTCCTTATTAGAATTGTGAGATATAATCTTGGAACTGCAAGAATAAAGTCAGAATTTTGAAATATAAAATAAATTCACTTTTTTTATTTTTTTATTCTTTTATTCCAGTTGAAAACCGTCATTTTATTTATACAATTTATACATATACAATTTTCTATTGGTAAAGGCTTTTCGCTCCCGGGTTTTCTGCAACTATGATGCGCGCGCATCCTGAATGTTTACAAACCTAAAATTGTAAAATCTCTTCATCTCTCATAATTTCAACTTTACATCTTACAAAATAAGTCACATTGTAAACTATAAAGTCACAATTATGAAAAACAATTATGAATTTATATTGCACAATGTGATATTATTTTCTTTAGATTTCTTATTTGAAACTTTATCTGATATATATATATATATATATATATATATTATATATATACATTTTTTTTTTTTACTCCAAGAATGAAAGTCTTACTACAGTCAAGGAGTGGTAACTACTCACTGTAATTAGTGCTATGAGCTGTAATTAGAACTATATGGCGTCTCCATCTGAGCCCAGACTTATTTGATTAAAGGTAAATTAGTTAATATCTAAAGTGTTGTTGTCTGTTTATGATGCTGTGACTTTCTTATTTGCTAAATTCTCTTTCTATCATGCACTTATGTAATTATCTGAGTGCTTCTCAATGAGAATAAACAAGCAAAATGCATACA
The DNA here is from genome assembly GCF_963082965.1 of Carassius carassius. Taxonomy (NCBI): domain Eukaryota; kingdom Metazoa; phylum Chordata; class Actinopteri; order Cypriniformes; family Cyprinidae; genus Carassius; species Carassius carassius. The sequence goes on along the minus strand of NC_081788.1, from coordinate 19,395,201 downwards.
GATCATCTGAGGAGTGGTGACATCAGCATCTTTACAATAGGAAAGTCTATTGTTCTGTATTCTGTGACAGAAATGGCAGGCTGTTGTCAGTGGGCACTGCAGGAAAAGAATAAAAAGAGATTGAGACATTGCATTTAGCATTGTTTTTCTTTTGTGCAGATCATCTACAATATAGCTGTGTGAATCTTCAGGGAGAAAATCACCAAGGCTAGAAACTTTTCTAAAGACACGAATGCTTAAATCGAATTTGTACTTGACACTAACATGGATAAATATTTTCAAGGTATTTAATTTGCTGTTGATCCTTTTAAATTATTCATATGCTTAGTTCTAAGGCCTTGAAAATACGAGAAAGCTTGGCTTCAGATGATATGATGTAATATTCCATTTAAAAGTGTTAAAACTTAAACACACTTCCTAAAGCTGAATTTAAAGTACAGTTGGCAGTACAAAACACTTCCTAAAACTATATACTTGTTTTGACATGGATAGATCTCTGATGTTGTGAAAAGTATATATGATCTTCACCTGTTTGTTATCACCAGGAAATATGTGTGACCAGACAGAGTTTAATTCTGACCTGTCTCAGCATCAAAGAGATGCTCTTTCTACTGTCTTTCTACTTCCAGCAAGCTCAACAGACAATCCGTAATTTACTTTGTAGGTCCTTTCCTTTTCTCCCTTGTATAAACCAAGGCCAAAATACTGAAAATATAATCAACACAAATGTTTTAATGGTGTTCAAGCTGTCAGAAAAACAAAGAAAGACGTGAAATAAAGTCAGGCTGCAGCTTCTAGACAAGACTTTTCTCAAGGTGAACTATTAGTCCACATTTCGCTGCTGTGTTTTTGAAAAAGGAGGTTTTGAAAAAATTCACCTCCTGATACTAACTGAAATAAATCAATTATCTACATGTTTTGTCATATTTCTAAGATTTTCAAAAATACTCAGATGAGTGCTTCCCTTTCAGTCGGTCACTCTCGACGTCACGTCGGTGACCGACGAATATGGGATATCGCTTCGATAGACCAATCTACTTCGAGTGTAAACTAAATGAGCCAATGCACATTGGCATGCAATAATTGCATCCAGCTGCCGCTGATCACTGCGTGAGTATGAGAAGGCAGCAGGTGCAATGCATTCCAGCTTTTCGCTTCGGAGCCGAGCGTTAGTATCGCTCTGCTCAACTGTGTCTGCTGTGAACTACGAGTTCAGCACACTCTCGGAAGCTTCGTGTGTTGGCGAGCCGGTGCTTCAGTGGCGGTCGTTCCTGTGTCGAGTGGATTGCACACTTCAGGCTGCACTACCCCTGTCGTGTTGCAAGCGGCCAATTCCCCTGTGCGCCTCAGCACTAAAAGAGCATTTCCTAAAGAGCAAATTTCTCTAAAAGAGCTTCACGTGTGCGTCTTTGTAAAGATGACGGATTGTCCTTATAAAGATGCCGTTTCACTCGTGCGTTTCTGGGTGCGGTCATTACCTGGCAACGAGTGATGGTCACGATCGCTGCGTCACGTGTCTGGGCGTCTAGCACGCTGAGGTGGCTTTCGTGGATGAGTCATGTTCTCACTTCGGTAATATGACCATCTCCAGACCGATCCAGTGGAGCAACCCACGGAACGCGCTGGGCCCTCTGGGACGGTGGCAAAGCCTGAGTCGGATCCTGAAGTGGCAGCTATGCTTTCCCGGGCCGCCGAGAGGGTAGGGCTCGAGTGGAATCCCCCCACCGCGTCCCGAACCCTCGCGGCTGGATGATTGGTTTCTCGGGGTGGCACGCGCTGGTTCTCAGTGCCCCACCCCAGTGCCTTTCTTTCCGGAAGTGCATGACGAGCTCACTAAGTCATGGACGGCACCTTTTACTGCCAGAAACCGGCCGGTTTGGCCCAGCAAGTCTCAGCTGCCCAGAAGCAGACTGAGGCGATCCGACACATCCTGCCCCGGCGGGCAGCTGCTGCCTCCGCCCGCCGGCCGCAGTGCCCCAGCCTGCTCGTCGCCGAGGGCAGCACCCTGCATCCGCTCACGCGCCGCATCTGCAGCAGCCTCCAAGTGGTGCCGTGGAGCTGGGCGCAGGCAGGCTGCCCCTCCCGTCCTGGCCCCTGTCAAACTTGGTGGTGAGCAGAAGAGCAAGAGACCACGGGACGGGTGACCCAGAGAGAGGTAGCTGCTTTCTGGGGGATAGTGAAGGCACCTCTACCTCCCCTGGAGGAGGGCCAGGCGGAGAATCTGGAAATCTCGACAGGAGAGCACAATCTTAATCTCATATTTGCAAATTTACATCGCAATTACAATTTAAAGTTACTATAAAACAATTATTTTAAAATATATTTTTATACTTTTAGGCTTTTTATTATAATTGTAAATGTATGAAAAGCTAAGAAATACAACTCACTTGTCAACAGCCAATCAAAATGATGTGGATCTGCAGTGTATTAAGTTAAGTTCAATTTATGAAAAATATCAAAAATATGAGGAAAAAGTATGAAGGTCAGAAATAAATGTATTCACCAAAAATAATACACTGCAAAAATAATATCAATGACAAAAACATTAATAACACAAACATTTGCATTTGCAGGAATTGAGGCCCCAGGCAGTCGCTGGCCCCGGGCAATGGTCCCTTTCAGCCAGAGCCACAATATATACTTGAATCAAAATAGTACAGCTCTAACGCTACAAGGGCTCTCCTATTGTCGAAGTTAGTTGAACCCTCGGAAAGCCAAAATGAAAAAGAGAGTGAAGGACAGCATGTGTCATAGAAAAGACAGAGTGGATACATCCACCAACCCACCATCAGATATGTGGTTTCCAGGCAATCTGTTTTATTGCTTTCCACTCTCTCACGGTAAGGGCTGCCCTCTACAGGCCAGTAAGAATCACAAGAAAGAGGTGGAAGTGGTGACAACGAGAGGAAGCTGATGCGTGTTACAAACACACTCCATATGTTCACCCAAATCTCTCATTAAGACACCACTGCGTTAACTTCTGCTGAGATAATCTATTCTCTACCAGAGAGAGACAGAGTTTAATCCTACACTCTACCAGAGAGCTGTTCCCTTTAACCTTCGTCTCAACACCTCTCCATCAGCACTCGCTCCCTCCCTCTGCTCAAGTCTTCTCAAACTCACACTTTCAAATCTTCTCTCATTCTCACTCACCAAAAATACACTATTTCACACCAGCACTCAGATGTATATACACGCGCGCAGAGAGCGGAATCAGCCTGACTCTCGAAGCTCCTCTCGTGACGCACCTCGGAGGAAGATGATACATTTTCATTGGGTATTTGATAGTGTTTCCTACTCCTGCTCACACGCAAGCGGCAGCAAAGCCCTCCGAGCAACACCTAACAACATCAAGGCGCTGCCTCTGCAAAGACTATGTATTCTGAGAGTGTGCGTGTGAGAGGAAAAATGCATATAAACTGAAAAAAAATAATGAAAAACAAAAACCGGTTCTACAAACAGTGTCAACATTCTGTGGACAGTGCAGTCCTTTCTGAACATCGCTTTCCCTGAAAGGCCTGATATTAACTGAAGATTTATCGCACACAAGTGAAAGCTGACGTGACATTCAGCCAAGTATGGGGACCCATACTCAGAATTCATGCTCTGCATTTAACCCATCCGAAGTGCACACATACAGAGCAGTGAACACACACACACACACTGTGAACACACACCCGGAGCAGTGGGCAGCCATTTATGCTGTGGCGCCCGGGGAGCAGTTGGGGGTTCAATGCCTTGCTCAAGGGCACCGAAGTCGTGGTATTGAGGGTGGAGAGAGCACTGTACATGCACTCCCCCCACCTACAATTCCTGCCGACCTGATACTCGAACTCACAACCTTTTGATTGCAAGTCCGACTCTAACCATTAGGCCACAACTTCCTAAACACATACATACATAATGTGGTGTCTAAAAAGTTTGAAAGCATCCGAGAAAATGTTTCTACTTGGATTTTTTTCTAATCTTTTAAGCTTTTCATTACAAATTACCTTATCAGCATAACCATTTGACTCAAAAAAAAAGTTTAATGAAATGAACAAAGCTGAATTGAAAAATTATCAGTGTCTTATTTGGTTCATCCCCCATTTGTTTTAATAACAGCAGCAGTTGAGCTGCCTCAATTTCACAAAATAATGTAACAATTTTTGCATGCAACCCTGTTGCCTCTGGATTTTGCCCATGATACATAGTAAAATTCAACCCTATTACCAGAGTTAAATTTGTAAGACAAATATGCACTACCAGTCAAAAGTTTGGAAGAATGCTGCAATTATTTGATCAAAATACAATAAAATCAGTAATATTGTGAACTATTACAATTTTAAAAAGCTGTTTTCTATTTTAATATGTTTCAAAATGTAATTTATTCCTTTGAAGGCACAATTCCAGTGTCACACAATTGATTCTCAACAATTGTCTTGATTCATTATTCAGGATTCTTTGATAAACAGATCATTCAAAAGCATAGCATTTATTTGGAATACAAGTCTTTTGTAACATTATAAATGCCTTTTGATCATTTTAATGCATCATTCCTAGATAAAATAATACTAAATAAAAGTAATAAATTAGGGGTAATAAATTAATAAAGTATTCAAGTAATACATTTTTTAGGGATTTGTGAATTACAGTCTGTAAACCTTTGAATGGTAGTGATAAATGTATCAATTAAACAATATCCAATACCCAAACTAACGATATCTTACTGACCGACAGCTTAAACTAAATTTCATTTCATGTAATATTTTTTCTTTGTTTTTTCTTTTTTTAAAGAAACCAATCAGTTTTCAAATGAGATTATATAAATTCTAGATTTTCTATTTTCTATGTGGTCTCAGATTTCACAGCCCACAGTATATTTCATGCACTGTACAATCTCTCTCTTTTATGATCCTCTCTTATTGTCCTCCTATCTTCCATGTCTGGACCGGTTCGTTGGTTGTTGTCATACTCAGACAGCTGTAGCTCTAATAGGAGCCAGGAGATTAGTCCATGGATGTTAATGGAAGCACTTCACAGCTACTGCAAACACGCATACGCACAAACACAAAGCACAGCATGTCATCAATACAAAGTATCATACTCACAAATCAGAGCCGTTTTTATTGATGCTAGTCGAAAATACAGTACAAAGAATGAAGGATGACTGTGTTTTCTTCCCCCAAATTAAGCACTCCATCATCAGTGAGTGCAAACGTAGTACTCTGAACACTTAATAAAATAAAATGATTGGTCATACAACACGTTTCACTTTTTGAAGATCTAAAGCTGAATTCTTGGGCAAGTGGCCATCCACTCTCCGCTGCTAATGACACATCACAGCAGGGCTTCAGCGTAACGATAAATACACACATCAAGAGCACGGATATGAGTATCAGCCCTACTGGGAATCTCTTCTCGGTTTCAGCCTTCAGCCCCGCAGGGTAGCTTTACTCCAGCACACGTGAGAGATGTTTTACTCTGTGTAATCGATGAGCTGGATGAAGTTAACCTTACTTTCTGTCTGCATTTATATAAAGAGTATGTTTGATCTGTACTTTACTACATATCTTATTTGGATCAGTTTATCACATTGTATAAGTAAAAACACATGTCCATGATATGAGTAAATCTGGATCGATCTGCTGGTTTATGGTCTGTTTGTGGGCAAAAGCAGCAGCTGTAATGCAGGGTGATTGTTGTGTTATCTGTATAGGACCCTAACACAGTAAGTGTCCTCGTTCTTATCCTGTATGTCATTGATAAAGATGAGAATCTCTTCCATGCCAGGGTTTTGACTTGGAGCAAAGCGTAGGCCGTAGGTGTAGAGCTCCCCTCCCCAATCTAAAACACACACACATACACATACAAATGAATAGGAATGTACATGTAGACACACTGATAGTACATAAATGTAAAAATAAAGTATCCAATAATTTTATTTGCTTATAATGAAATGGTTCTGACTGAAAACTTTTTAATTTCGAAATCTAGGAAACTAGAGAAAATTTAGGCATCAAAAAACAGTTTTCAGCCATAACCAGATCAAAAACAACAACAACAAAAAAAAATTTATATAAAGGGTTCCTTAAGACTATATTTCATATACACTATATATGAACTGTAGAAGTAACATTTTATAGATTTTTTGTTATAGTTAACAAGCTTTTTTGTGTGCTCTTGTCATTTCCTTTCCTTATGCCTGTAAATTCTGTACAGTGTTACGTGTGTGTGTGTGTGTGTGTGTGTGTGTGTGTGTGTGTGTGTGTGTGTGTGTGTGTGTGTGTGGAATTTAGTCACATATACATTTAAAAAATCATATTTATTTTAGTAATTAATTTTGTGTGCTTTTGTCACTTTTATAAATTTTTGAAAATATTGTTTAGCTTTATTTCCTGTTTAAGAAATTCTCATAATTTAAAACTTATTTCAGTTATTAACCAATGTAACATTTCTAATTTTCATTTAAGTTGTTCATCTAATATGTATATTTTTTTTCCATCTAATATGTATATTTTTTTCAGCTTTATTTCATTTTCCAAAAAGAGTTTTTCATTAATCATTAAGTTTTAGTTAACAATAACAAGGCTGTCTCTTTTCTTCAGTCAATGTGGCGAGAATCCCTTAATCAAATACAGTACGTCAAGTACGACCCATTTTATTCATTTGTAAAATCATTGTTTTAAAAGAACCATTTCAAGGAATCGTTCACCAATATGACACTTCTGTCATAGTTTACTCAGGCTCATGTCGTTCTAAACTTGTATCACTTTCTTTCTTCCATGGAATAATTGCACTTTTGTTTTTTTCCCCATGCAGTTAGTTTCAAAGTATACAAAAGTACCATAAAATTAGAAATGTGGTCTATACGACTATACTCCAAATCTTCTGTCATATGGTTTTAATTGAAATTGCACTCCAATGCTTAGAGGAAGAGTAGAGAAATTGCTCTCTCTTCATCTTTATACATTATCTCTAATGGCTGACTAAGACATATGGAACACAGCTGAGGATTTAGTTCATAATCTCCTCAAAAGCACGGTCATATCGATTCTTCCACTGTCTATTGGCTCTGTGCCTATTTTACAGTGACACAGTTGTTATTTCTCAAAGACAAAAAAAAGCAACATCTCTACATTTTTCAAAAATATAGACGCCATAAATCCAGAGCGAGAGAAGATAATTGAAGCCGTGTTGACTAGCAAGAAAATGGAACAGGCCATTTCCTTTCTTTATGAGTCTCATCGCTTTTTCTTTTTTGACACCGATGTGTCATTAATCCGTTGTGTTCAATACTGTCACTTGCATATTTCACATTGTTTCGCTATTTATTTCCCAGATATGGGATGTGAAACTCACTAAACCATACAGCGATCAAAGAGAGCACTGAATGATTAAATGATGAAATTAACATTATACACCATTCTTTTACGCCATTTCTGTTCAAAATGATGATCAGGAAAAATTACTTTGTGACCCCCAAAGCCACAGTAATATATCCGAGACACTCTGTCCCTGTGGCTAATTAATGTTCTCTGTCTCCATCTGGAGTAATAGCCAACGGTTGTGTATTGATCACCTAATCAATTAACAGCTTTTAATTGAAGTCTAACGTAGAGCTGTAAGACCTACACGCATCATTCCGAGCCCTCAAGGTGAGAGATATTGACGTTCCCAGCCCAACTGTGAGAATTTCTGTCTTTTTGTTCCATTTTTTTTGGACCGCAGCTTTATGGTTTCTTCAGGGACCCGGCATTGTGATAGGAGCCAGGGCACAAATTGAGTTCTCCAATGTACAGAGAACTTCACACACTGTGAAACTTGTCTAAGAATGACAGTTTAGACAGACACAAATTGATTCCTAGACAGAGGCATGTCAAGATTCTTCTCCTCTGAGCTCTAGACACCTTTCTGGTGAATGGGCTTTCAAAAATATGGTTCTTTTCAGTGTTAAACAGCAAGGCCTCCAGACAAAAGTTTGAGGTCTGTTGAGAGAACAAGAATTAGCTTCGGGTTCTCTAACCTGAAATTGCTCCTCTTTAAACTGAAGCAGGTCTGGGCGATCTGTGTGCAAATTGAATACTCTGGAGGAAGAGTAGGGGTTTGTGAAACTTATTTTCTTATTGCTGCTCTTCCCTCCATCTATAGGAACACTGAATTCAAATGCCTGGGGAGATTCAAGCACATACCGATAGACATACTGTAAAATAACTGAAATAAAAATGTCAGGTTTAAATCACTGGCACTGACTTCACGCACCATATCCTCTGCCACAGATCTGAAATTTAAAGACCCATTCAGTTCATAGCACTGTTATTCTAAAAATCTACATAAGCTGTCAGTTTTGTTGCTGTGTAATCATTACTAAATGTAAACCCTTTTTTGGACTCTATATTGGCATCCACGTATTATAATTATACTTTGTTTGACTTTAAACATTTAAAAGAATACTAGTCTAAATTTATCTATCTTTCTATAGTCACAAATTTACATTTAATTTATGCATTTGGTAGACACTTTTATCCAAAGCGACTTCCACTGCATTTAAGATATACATTTAAATTTTATGCTTTCCCTGGGAATCGAACCCATGAAGCTGTTGAAGCTCTGCTGTAGGAACTACAGAAATATACATACACTGTAAAAATTGACTGTGAATTCAACTGTAAAATTTTAACTGTAAAAACATGTTAAATGGTTTACAGTAAATTCCCTTGCTATTTACAGTGAAAAACTGTATTGGACTTTAGATGTAATTTTATACATTTTAATTTTAAAACTTCACAACAAATATTCATTTGTTGTAATAAACTATAGTTTTTCAATATTTATTATTATTTACATATGCTGTACAGTACTATTAAAAAGTTTGGATTCATTATTCATTATGATTTTAAGTAATTTAAGTAAATTTTAAATGTTTTTGAAAGATTTAGGATTGTTTGATGAATAGAAAGTAAAAAGAAAGTCTTTGAATCTATTTGAAATAAAAAAATAAACTTCTTCCTTTTTTAAATCAATTTAATGCATCCTTGCTGCATAAAAGTATTCAAGTAAATAAAAAAAATCTTACTGACCCCAAACTTTTGAACAGTACTGTAAATAAGTATAGAAAGGTTTATGCATTATAGTCACAAATCCATTTCTCTATAGAAAAAAATGTATGTGGCTTGAACCTTGTTGTACTCTATTGATGTAGTTTGCTTACTCACCTCAGAGATTACAGGCTGTCGGCATGTGATGCACAGCAGCCAGGAGGCAACTAGCTGCTGAGCGTCCATATCGACTACACTGAGGTGAGAGAAACAGCTTTCAGGGCACAGAGCCCTCAGGCCCACGCAGACATATTGAACTCCCTGTGCAGGAAGAGCAAATATTTCACCTGGATCCACCTGGAACACACAAATCTAATGATCACAGAGCTTCTAGCATCAACCAAAGAAAAAAGGAAACCCATACAGCAAAAAAGCAACTTCAGGGAAACCCTTCTCTGCAGAACTTCAGATAACATGAGGCTGCACCTGAAACTCAATGTTAACTATTTTGCCTCATCATCTTTCTTGGCACCTGCTGTACAACTTTAGCACACGGCCAATTAAACCAACAGTAAGGTCTCTACGAGCACACAGCGCTCTGTTGACATGGGAGCTGCTGTATTTGCTCTGCTTGCATATTTCAGATAAAAGGAAATACCCATTTTGAGATTTATGTTGCTCGTATAATCCACATATTCCAGTATTCTTTCATTTTATGTATTAATTAGCATTTTTGCTTTCTTTGCTGCGGTGTGCTGAAAACAGGAAGTTAATGATACTGCTGCAGCCAAAAGTTTTATTTTTTTCATCCTCTTAATGCCTTGCTCACACAACTTTAACTGCATCTGACTCCTATATTCTTTACTTGTTTTGTGGGATGCAAAACTACACATTTTCATACTCGACTATTTGCCTTGCAGTCCTTTAAAGTGGCAACTGACAGATCAGCAAATATATAGGCTAAAGAGGCTGAACAAACAGGCATGCTAAAAACCTTCCCAAATCCAGTTCCTGTAAAATCACTGATGGATGGGAAAAATAATACATACATTACTTTCTGCAATTAATATAGACTGTTTAACATACAGAAACACAATAGATTTTAAATTAATAATTATATTGGGGTCACTTTATGGGGTCAATTATTTAAATATATTTATTCTGTAATTAAGAAATGATAAAACAAAAACAGCACTGAGATGATTTGTAGTTTAGGATTATTAATGCTAAAACATTATGGCTTCCAAATTGAATATTGCATGGTTATAATTATTTATTTTATATAATTTATTAAATACGACCTTCAGATACTGCTTTGGTAAAAAAAAATTACATTAAAGAAATATTATTTAAACTTCTAAATTATTTAAACTTTACCAATTATACATACATTTGGGGATTTTATGTTCAAAGCTATTTATGCTTTATCATTTTTAATTATACAGTATTTTTTTTTTTATGAGAGCTTTATTAAATAGTTAACAATTAGTTAGGTCTACAGTGGTGCTTTACATAAATAAACACATTTGAAATGTTATGTGTGATTAATTGCGATTAAATCGCAGAAAGAAATGTAGTTAACTCGTTTAACTTTTTTAAATCATATTCAAATTAGAAATAAAATATACATAACCTAGTCATCTTACTTACCATCTCATTATTTTTCATCAACCTCCCATTACAGTAAAAAAGGTCACATAATCTCCCATCAGAGCTCACTACCCGGAGTGTGTTTTCCTTTGACCCCACAGTGCGTACCTGCAGCTCAAGGGGATGCGACGTGTAGCCCTTGACCCTGCGAATGGCTTGTGTGCCGTGCAGAACCAGTGAATGCCATCTCAGAGTACCACACACACAGCTCAGGTCCATCCTTTGCAGGTAATGCACGTATACCTGCCAGATCTGCGCAGGGGAGGCCAGCCAAGGGTCACTGCCATAGAGAGATTGAAACAGAGACACAAAAGACACTTTATCACTTTTCTCCTCATATACACTGACACAATAGCAGGATGGGCCTGACAGGCCACACTTCCCCTGAGAGAGACACACACACATATCGCAAATCTTCAAAAGAGAGATGTTCAGAAAGACCTAAATGTCAGCGTTTTTAAATTCATCCATTCACCCTTTCTTTAACAGCATCTCACGTGCCAGCGGGCACTAGTGTCCCCACAGGAGGTTTGCAGATGTTGATGTCATTCTGCCTGCCGGGGTTTCTACAGTTGGACTGTATTAAAAATGAAGGACTTTGTGCGTGGGCTCCTCACCCTGCCTGAGGGGCTCAAACTCAAGGGACAAAATTTGAAGAACGTTTGTACCGTCCTTGGCTGCTGAGTGGTCCTTAACAACAGCTCATTGACCTCCTGGTGATTATAAATGCTCAAAAACTCAGTTTTGATGGGTTACTGTGTGTTTGATGAGCTTGTCTGTTGTTAAATCATCTTTAAACCATTAAGTCCATTATTAGTTCGATAATTAGAGTGGATACCAATGCATTTCTTCTACTGACAAGCTACATTAATTTTTTTGTAAGATTAAAAAGGAAAAAGGAGAAAGCATAGAGAATTTTAACGTTCAAGTTTTTGATGTTAAAAAGCTTTAAATCAATGTAAATCATTTTTTTTTAAATCTACATACAATGGAACTCTCTAAAATTGTTTAAAGGTGCCATGTGCAAAAATTGAGGTAAAAATATCCAAAAAATGACCTACACGCATCAAAAGAATGAGAAGAAATAAGGGCGATGATGTCATAAAAAAAATGTCAAGTTATAGTGCTGCAGAGATATCAACCTTAATTAGCATTAGCATTACTAGCCCCGGCCCTACAGGTGTCGTAATACCAGTTTCGGCCGTGGGAGGCGGTATACGGGCAACATAACCACCAGCCAACCTGCAATACACGAATAACTCGCACGGCTTGTGGGCGTACTTGAACCTGATGTCAATCATGTGGAAAGTACAGCCCACTACTTCATTTCAGTTCAGGGAAGAGAGCGGAAGGATGACTGAAGCCCTTAGCAAGAGACCACCACCCGCTACAGGGAAACAACCGCGCTCGGAATCACAAATCAAATCCGATAAGAAAAGGAGCCGAACCAGAGTAAACATCGGCACTGCTTTCAATCGCTGGAGACAACTGATGGACCTGAAAGAAATGAGGTTCGACACCGAACTTGCAACATTTCTTTTGGATTGGTAAGTTAGATGCTGTTAGTATTTCGCTAGAAGTTTGTTTTAAATGTTTGTGTATTTTTTTTTCGGGAAGTTATAACATAGAAATGTATCGAAGGCTGTTTGATAAACGTGCTAATGTTAGCAATGGCTAACATAACATGCGTTTGATAATTAGCTAGCTATAACTTACCCATTTTTTTATATCATAACTAACCTGGTCTGTCTAGTCTGTTGGTCTCCGTGTCCTCTTTGCTTCGTGGTTTTTCTGTACGTGAGAAAATTGATGTGTGGTGTGAAAGCGTGTGAAAAGAGTCAATTGCGTGTGTCTCACGGTGAATGCTTGAGAGTTGGCAGCTCTGGTTACGTTGGTTGGTGCTAGCTTGGTCAACATCAGCTGTCTGATGTTGAGCAATGATGTTGACAGAATGCTGTCTGTCAAATTAATTTAATTCAAATAATGTGTATATACAACTCAAAATGAAATATGAACAAAACGAATAGGAACATATTCACTGGTAAAGGTGAAGGGGAGTAGCTTGAAGATGTCATGTTTCAAAATCACTTGACATCACCCAACATTCCTCTGGAGAGCAAAATGTCCTCTTAGGCTTCGGCTATGGCTGTAGGGTTGTTGTGAAGGTAGGGGCGGAGCATAATGGCATGAGACTATGCCGTTTCTCGTTTGTTAGTCTGAAGATCTGAGCTGAATTTGGCGAAACATTAAAGTTCTAGTCTGTGTCAGTTACTCTCATAATAAATTATAATAATAATGTTACCCGTATTTTTCGGTATAAGTTGCATCAGTCCAAAAACACGTCATGACGTGGAAAAAAACATATATAAGTCGCATTTATTCAGAACCAAGAGAAAACATTACCGTCTACAGCCGCGCGAGGGCGCTCTGGGGTAGGCTACAGGAGCACTGAGCAGCATAGAGCTAATTTTAATTTTTTTTTTAGAAATGTAACTATATTAATTTTTACAATTTTTTATTAATGTCACACACACATACCTAGTGCCTTATGACTTAAAAGATGAGA